>NC_056750.1:687391669-687411629 GCF_019279795.1 Protopterus annectens
CAGGTTCTTGGCTTTCTGTAGAAATCTGGGAATCAAGGGAGTAGGTGGAAATGCATATAGGAGACCCGGGGGCCAATCGTGTATCAGTGCATCCCTGGGGACATCCCCCGGAGGGGGTAGAAGGGCAAAGTAGCTTCTACATTTTGCATTCAACCAGAAAGCAAATAGATCACAGCAAGGCTGGCCCCATTTGCGTAAGATCTTTTCCGCCGTCAGTGGATTGAGGGACCACTCATGAGGTAACAGGATGGCTCTGCTCAACCTGTCCACAATGATGTTGGATGACCCCGGGATGTGCGTTGCTATCAGAAAGTGACCCGTGGACTCTGCCCATTGCCAAATTCTCATGGCCTCTCTGCATAACGGGTAAGACCTGGTTCCCCCTTGCTTGTTTATGTACCAGACCACAGACATGTTGTCCGTCTGAACTGCTACTGTTCCTAGAGGTAAGAGGGCTTGGAAGTGTTGCAACGTCAGGAACATCGCCCTCAGCTCCAGAACATTTATGTGTAGAGTGTACTCCATGTTGGACCATTCCGCTTGGACTGTTCTTCCCTGAAATAGGCCCCCCACCCACCCTATCAGGGAAGCGTCCGTGGTTATTGTGGCCGTTGGACTGGGTAGAACAAACGGACGACCCATAGTGAGGTTCTGATTGTACACCCACCATGAGAGGTCCCGTCTGCAAGAGTCTGTTATCAGAATCTCGTGCGCTAGGGGTAAGTGCTGGAACGACCACTGCACGAAAAGCAGCCATTGTAGGATCCTTATGTGTAATCTTCCCATAGGAACTGAGATTAGTGACACTGCCATTAGTCCCAAAACTTTCAACACCAGTTTGGTCGGGGCTTTCTTGCTCTCTAGTAGAAGAAGAACCTGCTGTTTGAGGGTTGACGCCCTTATTGGAGAGAGCTTTAGCAGTGTTAATCGTGTATCTAGGTCTGCTCCAATGAATGAAATACGCTGTGAGGGCGATAAGCAAGACTTTTCGAAGTTTATCGAAATCCCTAGGTGGGAACAAAGGTCGACTGTGTAGTCTCTGGCTTGCAAGAGGCGACGGTCGGTGGTGGCGGTGAGGAGCCAGTTGTCCAGATAGGGAAACACCTGGAATCCTTGTCGTCTCAAGTGAGACGCAACTACTGCCATGCATTTGGTGAATACCATGGGGGCTGAGATGAGTCTAAAGGGCAGAGCTCGAAACTGAAAGTGACTGGCTCCCAGCTGGAAGCGCAGATGATCTCTGGACGGTCTGGCCATTTTGATGTGGTAGTACATGTCTTTGAGATCTATAGAGCACATCCAATCATCCTTCTGTAAGAATGGAAGGATCGATTGAAGTATGACCATCCAGAACTTTTCCTTCTTCATGAAGGTGTTGAGATTGCTGAGATCTAAGATCGGTCTCCAGTCCCCTGTCTTTTTTGGAACTAAAAAGAACCTCGAGTAAGTTCCGGATCCTCTTTGGTCACGCTGGGACTGGTTGGATGACTCTGTTTTTGAGCAGCTTTGAAATTTCTACAGCTGCTGGACTTCACAGACAGGGTGGCACATCTGGAAACCTTCTTTGTAGAGGTGGAGTTGATGCGAAGGGGATTTTGTATCCTCTGGTTATAATGCTTTTTACCCAGGAATCCAAAGTAATATTTAGCCAGGCCAGTGGGTATAAAGCCAAGCGTCCCCCGACTGCCTCCAGAGCAGGACAGCCAGGCCTCCCTTCAGGAGTGCTGGGAAGGCTTCCCAGGGACGGAATCCCTGTCGCCTCGGTTATGTGGACCCCCTCTGCCGCTGGGGTGGCATCTTCCATTTCTACCCCCCTCTGCCTCTGGAGGGGGTATCACTCTGTGTGGCTTGGAAAGATCCCAGATTCTTACGGAACCACATTTTCCTGCGTCATTGCCCTTTGGGGTACGGTCTAGTTGGAGCAGAAAAACGGACCCCGACAGCAGACAGGGTCTTTCCCACTTGCTCACACCAAGTCAGAGTCTCATTAACCTTGGGCCCGAAGTGTGTGGCACCATCAAAAGGGGCATTGGCAAAGGAAGACTTGAAGGCTTCCGTAAAAGTGCACAGCCGCATCCAGGATTGTCTTTGAAGAGCAATCGCTGAAGCTGCAGCTCTACTCGATCCTTTGGCTGCTTACAAGATGAGCCTCATGGATGAGTTTACTATGGAGGTAAGGGTGTTAAGTTGTGCTGTTACCTTATCTGAAACAGCAGCATCTGTGTTACCCTGGAGGGTATCTGTCAGCTCCTTGATGAGATCCCTCTGCAGACGTGTGAAATGAGTCAAATAGTTTAGCGAACGCATGGAAAAAGTCGCTGAACTAAAAACGCGCTTCCCATATCTGTCCATAGTCCTAGAGTCCTTATTAGGAGGATGAACAGATGAGGAAGACTCAGACATCTCCTTTTTCGTGGCTGCCGCCACCACCATAGCGTCGACCGGAACTCCCTTGGTGAGATAAGTCTTATCCTAGGGGGCGGTGATAAACTTGTTTGGTTTTCTAGGGACTGGTTCCACTGTGTCAGGTGCCTCCCATGCCCTTCGAGCAAACAATTCCATTAATTCATCGAAGGATGGAGTCACCCAGGAGGTAGAAGGTTGAGCCCCAAAAGCCTTCAGCAGCACCGACTCGTCCTCAGTGGGGGCTAGGGATTGCCAATCACCCCTCTGTTTCAAGATCTCCAGGATGTCTGCAAATGACACATCCTCAGAGGGTGACTTGGGGGACCCCTCTGCCTCATCCAAGTCGGTGTCAGACGTTAGAGATTCCTGTGGGGAATCTATGTGCCTCCTCTTGCACAACCATTTCCTCAGGACCTCATCAGAGGGGGCTTCTGGTGAGGCCTCCAAGGAACAGGGGGAACCCTCTGGGGGTGTCTGAGGCAATGGGGCTCTACGCTTTGGATGGGTCGTGGGGGCAGAAACAGAAAGCGGCCCTTTTGGGGAAGGAGAAGATGCCTCTGATGAAGTGGTTGTCTGTGCAGACAATACTTTCCTCATAAGGTCAAAAGCCCCTGAACTCCGGGCCGAGGACTCCCCCGGTTCCGAAGAACACGGGAATATCCCAGACCCAGGGGCCGTGGGCTCCGACCCAGAGGACGGAGCTGAGCCAGTCTGTGCCGAGGCCCCGAGAGGGAGAGTCGGCACCGAAAGGTCGGTACGACTCTCGGTCCCGGAACCGAGGAGAGACCATCGGCTCGGCGACTCCCCTACTGGTTCCAAAGGAGTCGAAGTCAATGGTGGTGATCGTGCAATGGACGGTTTCGGCACCGAGGGCTCCACTATCATCAGGTCATCCTCTCCCGGCTCCGAGATCTGGATGGGTCTCGAAGGAGGACCTGTTGGAGATACGGGGAGGCCTTCTAGTTTCGACACCAACTGGGAGGAAATTGCAATCAACTTGGAAAGGGCCGATTTTTCCCTGAGTTTCTGCATGACACGATCCACATCTGTTTCAGATAACGGTCTGGAAGAATGGGTCGAAGGAGCCGAAGATGGCACCGACCGAAGAATGGACGGTGGTGGCAGCTCTGACACCGGTTCCAAGATCTGGGGCTCAGTGAAAGATAAACGTTCGATGCTCAGCCCCGAGGTGTGTGGAACCGGTGAATGAACCTTAGAAGATGAACTTGGAGCCGATGACATGGGCTCCAACATCTTCGACCCCTTCGAGGATTTAGAAGCCTGATCCGACTTGTCCAAAGCCTCTTGAAAGGCAGGCTTAAGTAATCCTCTGTCTATAAGCTTCCTGCGTCTATCTGTCATGACCCTCCCGCTAAAGGAATGACAAATAGAACAATCCTCTTGAAGGTGGAGAGGGCCAAGACAGTAAACGCAGGACACGTGATTGTCAGTAATGGACATTTTCTGCCCACACTGACATCTCTTAAAGTCGGATTTTGCTTTTTCCGACATGACTAAAAGTAAAAAAACACTTCACTAGGCAGATGCAAGAGAAAAAACAACTATTAATCACTAATTCCTATATATATATATATATATATATATATATATATATATATATATATATATATATATATATATATATATATATATATATATATATATATATGTATAGAAAATACCTAAAAAGTATACAAAAAGACACTTCACAAACCGCACCTAGAGAAAAAAGGGGTAGGCCACAAAAAGGTGCCTGAAGAATAAAATGAGGATATATAATGATAATAACCACACACACACCACTTCTATATTATACTAAGAAACATAAACTTATTTATGCAAAAAAAATAAGCAGCTTATCTGAAAACAGTAACAAATTCTCAAATTTTTCTCTGCTCCAAGCTCTCCTTGATCCGATCTGTTGCAGTGGCAAACTAGATCTGAGTAATGGCAGGGAGGATTGTGGGATATGGGCTGGTCTCGAGCTTCTCTGAGATTTAGAGCTTTGCGATGTGGCTGATTCAGAGCAGAGGATCGGCTCCAAACCTGTGTGTAAGAACAAATGGCGAGATTGAACACTCTCACATGGAAGGATTAGTTCTCAATGACACTTTATATCTATGAAAAATCAAATATGGACTCTTGATGCATAAGGCTTGAAGCTCAGAGATACGTCTGGCAGAAGTAATGGCGACCAAAAACAAGGTTTTCCATGACAAGTATTTGAGGTCACAAGAAGAAGCTGGTTCGAAAGGTGGCATTGTCAAAGCTTGTAGGACTTATGACAGGTCCCATGGTTGAGTAGGTTCTCTAAAAGGGGGGTTTAGATGATTCACACCTTTTATGAAAGTCTTGCATAATTTGTGAGATGTAAGAGGAGTCTTGGACACCACCATGGAAATTAGATATTGCAGCCAAATGAACTCTAATGGTAGAGGCCGATAGACCGGATTGAAATAGGGTGGCTAGATACTTCAGTACTATCGACACTGGTGCTGAAAAAGGATCTACCTGTTTTTCTTTCAGCCAAAAAGTAAATCTTTTCCACTTGCTTAGATAAGTAATTCTGGTGGAAGACTTACAAGATGCAATAAGAATGTCACGTACTGGCAAAGAAAGATCATTCTGCCTGGCAATCAAGGGAATTGGAGGAGCCAAGCTGTGAGCTTCAGGCTGTCCAAGTTGGGGTGAATCAGATTCTGCGGATGGGAGATCAACCCCGGGGTTGGAGGGAGAATACATGGTTGATCTAGCAGGTGAAGCCAAAGGAAGGGGAACCAGGCCAATATGGTGTTATGAGGATTACTTTGCTCTTCAACCGGCGGGCTTTCTTCAGAAACTGGGGAATGAGGGGGAGAGGTGGAAATGCATAAAGTAGACCAGAGGGCCAATCGTGGACTAGAGCGTCCCTGGGTGAATGTCCCGGAGGGGGAATCAGGGTGAAATAGTTGCTGCATTTGTAGTTGGCCGGGGATGCAAAGAGGTCGCAGCAAGGAAGATCCCAGCGGTTGAAAATCTCCACCGCTATCAAAGAATTCAGGGACCATTCATGAGGTTGTAGTATACATCTGCGGAGTCTGTCTGCTATCACTTTGGAACTCCCGGGAATGTGCGTTGCTAGAAGAAGACGGTTGGTAGCCATCGCTCAATGCCATAGCCTCATGGCCTCTCGACAGAGTGGGTAAGATTTGGTTCTGCCCTGTTTGTTGATATACCATGATTGTATCGCAATAGTCCCAGACGGCAGCAGGGGATGGAATGCTTGCAACGCCAGAAGCACCGCCCTCAGCTCTAGAACATTTATATGCAGATGGGCCTCCATTTAGGACCAAGTAACTTGGACTGTCTGTCCCTGACATAGCCCCCCACCCCACTCCATCAGAGAGGCGTCCGTGGTCACTTTGGTTTTGGGCTGTTGGGGGTAGAAGGGGTGAGACCATTGTGATGGGTTGTGGGCATTCTACCAATTTAAATCCTGTTAGCACCTGCGAGTTACCCGAATCTTGGCTGAAAGAGGGTACTGAAAGGGATACCATTGGGTGAGCAGTAGCCATTGTAGAAGGCTCATGTGAAACCTGGCCAGGGGGACAATGGTGATGGAGGCTGCCATGGAACTCAACAACTGTAGAACAGAGTGAGCTGTGGATTTCTCCCTTGAAAGGATTGGGATCAGTTGTTGCTTTATCCTTAGAATTCTGTGCTCTGGAATGGATACTCTGCAATTATTTGTATTCAAGATGACCCCTATGAATTCTGTGGACTGAGATGGGGTGAGATTGGATTTTTACCAGTTTATAGTTATGCCTAGCCTTTCTGCAGAGAGGAGAGTGTATGCCAGGGCTTCTTCCAATAGATGTCTGGTGGGGGCGGAGATGAGCCAGTCGTCTAGGTATGGAAACACCTGGAATCCTTGAAGTCGCAAGTGAGCTGTGACGACTGCCATGCACTTTGTGAACACTCTGGGGGCTGCAGAGAGTCCGAAGGGCAGAACTCTGAACTGGTAATGACTGGCTCCTGCATGGAATCAAAGGAATCTTCTTGATGGTCTGTCCACTTTTATGTGGTAGTATGCATCTTGAAGATCTATCGAGCACATCCAATCATCTTTTTCCAAAAGCAGAAGGATAGACTGCATTGTGACCATCTGGAATTTTTGCACTTTTACAAACTTGTTCAATACACTGAGATCCAAAATTGGTCTCCAGTCCTCAGTTTCCTTTGGCACCAAAAATAGTCTTGAGTAGAATCCCGATCCTATCTGGTCTTGAGGGACTATTTGGATAACTCTTTTTCTTAGCAGTTTTGAAATCTCTATAGCGGCTTCTTCCATTTGACTGGGTGGAACGTCAGGTAAGTTTGTTAGGGAGGTGGGAGAAAGGGCAAAGGGAATATGATAACCTCTGTTATAATCCTTTGTACTCAAGAATCGGTGGTGATGGTTAGCCAGGCAGAAGGGTACAAGGAGAAATGACTCCCAACCACTTCCAGAGGAAAGCAGTTGGGCAGCTCTTCAGGAGCACTGGTAGGGTTGGCCAGGGAAAGAGTCCCTGGAACCCTGGTTACGCGGACACCCCTTACTCTGAAAAGGGCGTTTTCCCTGGGATGTTCCCCCTCTGCCTCTAGGGAAGAACTTGGCCTGTGTGTCACAGAAAGGACCCCGAGACATTTTGTACCATACCTTCCCACTCTTCTGGTTTCTGGAGAAAGCCTGTTGAGGGGAAGAATACCGGACACCCACGGCAGAAAGGGTCTTACCGTCCTGTTCACATCTGGCCAGTGTGCTTTAAACCTTGGGTCCAAACAATGCAGAGGCTTCGATGGGAGCATTGAGAAAGGAAGCCTTGAAGGGTTCTGCAAAATTACACAAGCGCATCCAGGCATGTCGTCTCAGAACAATGCCTGAACTCGCCGCTCTAGCTGCTCCTTCTGATGCGTGAGATATCAGGCGCATTGAGGAGTTAGACATCGATTCAGTGGTGGCTAGCTGAGAGGCCACTTTGTCATGGACCTCATCAGACACAGCTTCAGCCAAAGTTTGAGAGAGCTCAGAAATTAAATCTCTTTGAAGCCTGGTAAAGTGTGCCATATAGTTCAGGGACCTGATTCCAAAGGTCGTGGATGCAAAAGTATGCTTCCCTATTCTGTCCAGAGCCCGGGACTTTTTGTTGAGCAGATGGACAGTCTGGCTTTCTTCTTCCATCAGGTCCTTTTTAGTTGTGGCCGCCACCACCAAGACATCTACAGGAATCTTTGGACCAATGGGGATTAGTAGCAGGAGGGGACAAAATTTTATCTGGCCTCCGGGGAATGGCCTCAACGGTGTCAGGAGCCATTCAAGCACACTGCATGATGAGCCAGACCAGTTCCGTCGGTAGGTGGAGTAACCCAGGAGGTAGGGGGCCAGGTGCGAAAGGCCTGCAGGAACACAGACTCTTCAGAAGTTGGGTTCAAGGGCTGTCAGTCACCTCTCTGTTTAAGAATTTCAAGAATATCACCAAATTATACCTCAGAGGGTGAGCGAGGAGACCCTTCCCCATCATCAAAGTCTGTGTCTTCAGTAAGGGATGCCTCTGTGGAGTCCATGTGCTTCCTCTTGCACGAGCTCTTTTGATGAACTTCCTCAGAGGGGAGAAGCTGGGGAAGACAGCGCAAAAGGGGTTTCCTGTAGGAGTATATCCTGAGTCCCTTGCGCTTGGTGTCCACCAGGAGCGACTTGTGTACACTGCGGTCCAGAGGAGGGTGAGGAGAGTGACAGCACAGGATCACCAGTAGATGCCAGAGCCTTCTCTGTTAGCTGGAAGGCCAGTCAACCTGAAGAGGGGTGAATGCTAGGGCAGGGGTCACCCCTCTCCTAAGTGGCTCAGCTTGCCGACTCGGGAGTCCCTGGATGGCTGTAAAACACCAAATTACGTATGCCACAGCTGACATCCTGGGTCATAGCAAAACTCTCCTGCTATGAAGGCAACTGCAGCTTCTTAGTGAGGTCCATAAAGGGAACCATAGAGGGTGAAGACTGTGCTATATCAAGGGGCTTCAAAGGCAATGAAGGAGGAGAATAAGTAGGGGTCTTTGGTAAAGGGTGATCACCTCCTGAGGAAGGATAGGTCCTGGGGGATGGGATACCTTTGGCCAAAAGCACTTGATCCACAAGACGCAACACTTTGTGTTCAGAGAGGCTTCTAGTGGATTTCACGGACACGGCTGGGGGGGAGTCAGGTCTATCCAAAGATGGAGCAAGCTCGGTGCCCACCTCTGAGGTCTGCACTGAAAACAACGGGGCTGTAAAGGACTGAACTACAGGTGTCAGCACCTAGGAAATCATCGGTGCCGAAGTCATGGTCTTCACCGACGATAAGGTCGGTACTGAAGTGGTTGTTGGCTCTAAGGCTTGAACTGAAAATATTGGTGCCAATAACTGAATTGTTGGTGCTGAGAGGGTAGTCGATGCCGGGTAAGTTTTCGGAGCCAAAAGGGCAATGGGCGTCGAAAAATCCATCAACGTCATAACAGTCTGCATCGACTGGACAGTTGGTGCCGGTAAAGAAGTCTGAACCAAGGAGCCCCTCAGTACCGATATGGTAAAAAAGCATGCTAGTCAGTGCCGAAGTCACAGATGGCACAAATGGCCTCAGTGCCGAAGGTCTAGGTACCAAAAGTGCTGGAGCTGAAGAAGTCAAATCCAAAGTGGAAAGCTTAGCTTTCTTGGGTCTTGGTTCGTGGGAGTCCCCAATAGGGGACGAAGGAAGAGACTTGGCCTTTATATGTTCATTACTCTTTTTCTTATGGGATCTTGGAGGGGTTGAAGCCTTCAACCTAAAAATAGCCTCTGAAAAAGGAGATTTAAGTAGCCCTTTCAAAATCAATTTATTTTTTTCTCTCAATCAACGTCCTGTTAGAGAAATTCTTACAAATCCCGCAGGGCGGGTCAACTGTTAAATGAGGCACACCCAAGCAATAGACACACAGGGAATGTGCAACTGAAGTAGGTAATTTATGTCCACAATCTGAACATCTTTTAAATACTGGACTACCTTATTTATCTGCCATATTAGAAAGAAAGAAGGAAAACCAGAAAAAATACCAGCAATGGTACAAGAATTACCCGAAGGTAAGAAGGAAAGGGGGTTTTACCAATGATGGTAAAAAAGAAATTGTAAAGAGGAGGAAAGGAATTGAAAAGATTCAAGAAAGGACAGTTGCTAAATGTGATAAGGTAAGAGAAAACTAGCTAATAACTTTTCTGTGAGAAAAAGTTGTTTTTGAATTTAGTATGACGTAAAATATTGTACTTGGCTCGAGAAGTAGCTTGACATGACCGAATGGCGATGCGGCAAATGAAATCTGGGGTAACAGGGAGAGGGGAATTCTGCGTATGAGTTTTAGCTCGAGAGTTTGTAGCAGACACGAGCTTAGAAGATGGCCGGCTCGGTTCCAAGGTCGGAACCGATACCCACACGTAAGGAATGAACAAGGATTAACCATATCAGATGGCAAGGTTCCAGAGCCAACCTGGCTAGGAACCTTTGATGGAGGCAATCCCCTTGCTGTTAGGAGCTGGTTGACCACTGTCAATGTCCGACTCCGACATGCTCTTAGTGGACTGAATAGAAGAGACTGATGGTGAGCTTGGTGGCTGTCTCACTAAAAATGGACTCTGAAGATGGTCTGCAAATGAGCCAATAAAGGGAGAATAAGATGTCCACGGTAAAATTATCAGCTGTGACTCTTTCAGTACAGAGTGTTCAGCTGGTACTGAAGGGAGAGGTGTCTCCACTGATACCCGAGCTGAAGAGGTTGGTGCTGAGGAAAGAGCGTCTTTTCCCACCGGAGTTGAGGACACAGTCAGCACTGTGGGAAACTTGGCCAGTTTAGAAAGTGGTTTTCGAAGATGCTGTCGTAACCGAATGAGTTTGCTTTTTTGATTATGAAGATGAAGATGAGGAAAAAGAAGAGCTGGCTTCTGTTTTTGCGACCTGAGATAGCTTCTTCAAACTCAGATTTAAGAAGTCCTTTAAGAATGAGCTTATTTTTACGCGCTGTCAGGGTTCAAGCAGAAAAACAGTGACAGATGGCACAATCTTCCTGAAGATGGACAGCACCAAGACAATAAACACAGAAGGTGGGTCCATCTGAATTCAGCATCTTCCTTTCACAGTTTTGGCACCTCTTAAAGCCAGAGGTGCCTTTAGAGGGCTTGTCGGCCACTATAGAAGCTAAGGCCTTCTGACACACGCAAATATGCACACGCAGTAACAAATAAACAAAAGAAAGATTTTTTTTTTCAACAAAGAAAGAAGGGGAATTACCAACAATGGTAAAAGAGATTACCCAAAGGTAAAGGGGATGAGTACCAACAATGGTACCTTAGAGTACCCAATGGCAGAAGAGGAAAAAAGGTTACTGACACACACACACTGAAAGGGAACGAGGAGAGGGTAGATAAAGAATATATAGAGAAAAAGAATTTAAGGGAAAAAAAAACAACTTACAGTTAAATAAAAAGCCAATGCTCGAGAGGTTGATTGAACGCGTCTGGCACTATGAAGCAGCAAAAGAGATTTAAAGCAATTTGGTGAGGAGCTTCATGGGTAGAGCCTAGCTCAAGAGTTTTTGGAAGGTGTGAGCTGGAATAAAGGCCGAGTCAGTTCAGAAGGCTCGGAACAGAGTCCCACAGTCAAGGATTACATGAAGCTCGACAACACCAGATCAAAAGTTACTGCTCTCATAAAAGTACAATTGTGTACACTTACCATAAATGTAGAGGTTTGCGTGTATTCACTGTTGCAGTCATCACATTTGGGTTATCTGCCTGCAGGTAGCCCTCAGTCGGCCTGAATACGAGTCTTAGGATTTCTGTGTCGGATGCTGTCGCTTCTTCCATGACGTCAGGTTGTCAGGGGTATAAAACATGCAGCCGACACCATTACATCAGTTTTTCTTGCCACAGATGTCAGGTGCCCCTACAACAGGAAGCAATTATATGGTATGGTACACCCCCATCGAAAAGAAAAAACACATTAGAAAAAAAAAAAAAAATAATAATAATATACACACCCACATATATATATATATATATATATATATATATATATATATATATATATATATATATATATATATATATATATATATATATATATATATATATATATATATATATATATATATATATATATATATATATATATATATATATATATATATATATATATATATATACATATAGATATAAAATATATATATAGGTCTACCTGATAACACCGACTCGACAAAACCGAAAGTTCAAAAAGACAAAACTTCAATTGCCCAACAAACCACAATCCTGACAATCAACAAAACAAATAACTTTCCCGAAAAACACACACAACACAAGCACACCAAAAACCGTACAAACCTACAATAAACCTTACATACACAACTATATATATGCACTAACCTTAACCCAAACCCTAACCCTAAGGTCCGTCACTATCGCACACTTACCTTACCCGCACCCTAACCCTAACTCACTTAATCCACCCCTAACCCTTAAGTCTGTCACTATCGCACACTTACCTTACCCACACCCTAACCCTAACTCACTTAACCCGCCCCTAAACCTAAAGTCCGTCACTATCACACACTTACCTTACCCACACCCTGACCCTAACGTCTGTCCCTATCGCACACTTACGTTAACATGTCGGTGTTCTCAGCGTCGGGATTCTCAACTGTCGGTCTTCTCTGTTGTCGATCTTCTGGTGTCGGTTATCTCGCTGTTGGTCATTTGTAGTTTCGGTTAATTCAGGTAGACCTATATATATATATATATATATATATATATATATATATATATATATATATATATATATATATATATATATATATATATATGTATATGTATATGTATATATATATATATATATATATATATATATATATATATATATATATATATATATATATATATATATATATATATATATATATATATATATATATATATATATATATATATATATATATATATATATATATATATATATATATATATATATATATATATATATATATATATATATATATATATATATATATATATATATATATATATATATATATATATATATATATATATATATATATATATATATATATATATATATATATATATATATATATATATATATATATATATATATATATATATATATATATATATATATATATATATATATATATATATATATATATATATATATATATATATATATATATATATATATATATATATATATATATATATATATATATATATATATATATATATATATATATATATATATATATATATATATATATATATATATATATATATATATATATATATATATATATATATATATATATATATATATATATATATATATATATATATATATATATATATATATATATATATATATATATATGTATATATATATATATATATATATATATATATATATATATATATATATATATATATATATATATATATATATATATATATATATATATATATATATATATATATATATATATATATATATATATATATATATATATATATATATATATATATATATATATATATATATATATATATATATATATATATATATATATATATATATATATATATATATATATATATATATATATATATATATATATATATATATATATATATATATATATATATATATATATATATATATATATATATATATATATATATATATATATATATATATATATATATATATATATATATATATATATATATATATATATATATATATATATATATATATATATATATATACATATATATATATATATATATATATATATATATATATCTATATACATATATATATATATATACACATATATATATATATATATATATATATATATATATATATATATATATATATCAAACAGGAAGGAAAGATAGAGCTAAAAGAAGTCAAGGGGCTGGAGGGAGGGTAACTAAGACTGCAACAGTGACTACACTCGAACATCTACATTTATGGTAAGTGTACAGAACTGTACTATGTCCTTCATGTTTCATTGTTACAGTCATCACATTTGGGTTGATTCCTAAAGCTGAGGAAGGGAGGAGGTAGTTAAAGAGCATTAGGGCCAGCTATTAAGCCCTGGAAGACTGCTGTGGCAAAACCAGCTCTGGATTTAGAAAAGATAGGCAGGTGGTAATGCTTGGTGAAGGTGTGTACAGAACTCCAGGTAGTAGAACTCCAGGTAGCAGCTTCCAGGAAGTCCCTGGTAGGGACTCCTCTGAGAAATGCTGTAGAGGTAGATGCAGCCCTGGTGCAATGTGATCTTATCCCCTGTGGGATAGGTTTTCCATGGTGCTTGTAGCAGAAATGAATGCAATGGGCTATCCATTTGAAAATGGTTTTCTTTGAAATGGCCTTCCCCTCTGCCCCTACAGCAAAGCCAACTAGCAGCTGGTCAGATTTTCTGAGAGGCTTAGTCCTGTCCAAACAGAATCGAAGTTCTCTGTGCACATCCAGAGAGTGCATTATCCGTTCCCTTTTGTTTTGTGGATGAGGGAAAAAAGTAAGCAAATGAATGGACTGGTTTAGGACCACACTAGACACCACCTTGGGCATAAAGGAAGGATTAGTCCGGAGGGAAACCCTGTCTGCATGGAAGATAATGAAGGGTTCCACTGCCATGAAAGCCAGTAATTCAGACACTCTTCTTGCTGAAGTGATGGCTAGAAGTAAGGCTGGTTTCCAAGAAAGGAATTTCAACTCTGCTGTTACAGCTGGCTCAAAGAGGGGAAGAGTAAGCTTTTCCAATACGAAGTTAAGGTTCCAGGCTGGAGTGGGAGCTCCCCTGGGGGGGGGGTCTTAAATTTTTGGCCCCTCTAAGGAATTGTTTTAGCAAGGGGTGAGAGAAGAGGGGTGGGCTCAGTATTATAACGTGCTGAAATGGCAGAGGCATGAACCTTAACTGACGAGAAGGATAGGTCCTTGTGGAGCATTTCTGTTAAGTATGAGGTATTACGGTGGTGGTGCTGCAGTGGCGTTGTCACCTCACAGTAAGACATTGTCCTGTTCGATTCTCAGCTAGAGCGTCTTCTGTGTGGAGACATGCGTGAATGGGCGTACCTTCACTGAAGGTTGTGCATCAGGGCCGGCCACTTGGCATGTAAAAATCTACTGCCTATCATTAGTGGACTGGAGTTCCACTGTGGTGACCCCTAACCGGGAAAAGCCGAAAGACACAACAACTGTAGAATATGAGGTAAGCTTGGCACCGTTGTGCCTATCCCCCCTGAGTCTGGCTCCAGGAACAGTATCATTTCCACTTTTCAGCATAGGATTTTCTGGTACTAGGCCTCCCTTGCCTCTAGAATGGCATCCCGCACCTCCTATGGTGCCCCTGTCAAGCAGACCCACAGAAGTGATTCCCAGGGTGAATTTCCTATCTCCCATCCAATCATCAAGATTTTTCTTGAAGAGTGCTAATGAGGAGCTTGGTTTGATATTGATAGGTACTCTGTTCCAGAGTATGGGAAGTCTCTGAGACAGGAAATCTATCCCTCCAGCATGTTCCGTTTATTGTGGTGACAAGGTTTAGGTCCCTAGAGCGTGCAGCTCGGAGGGATTGGGATTTCTTTATGTGGAGCATGTCCAACAGCTCTGGGTTTGACATAGCTTTGTATGTTAGGAAGAGATCACCTCTGAGTAGGCGATATGCGACTGAGTCTTTTGAGTTAAATTGGTAGTTCTGAGGGGAGGCAAACAGGTCTACTGCTGGGGTCCCCCATTTTTTCCTCAAGAGGTTGAATATTTCGGGTTCTAGTTTCCATTCGTGTGGGTCCATGAGATTTCTGCTTAAGTTGTCTGCCAGTGAATTTAGTTTGCCTGGCAGGAATTGAGGTTGTAGGTGCACTTGGTAGCTCAAGGCTGTGCTCCACAGAGCCATGGCTAGTCTGCAGAGAGGGTAGGAGTGGGTTCCCCCTTGCTTGAATATGTACCACATAACTGTGGTGTTGTCTGTCTTTACCAATAGTTGTCCTGGAAGAATATGGCCTTTGAAGGCTGTCAGAGCATTCTGTACAGCTAACATTTCTTTTTGATATGCAGATGCATCTGTCTCTGGTTCCATTTGCCCTGAATGCACTGCCCTGCCCTGCCATGTGAGCCCCACATGCATAGTCTGATGCATTTGTTGTTAGGGTTTGGGCAGCAGGGGTTAGAGTGAAAGGGAGACCATTGTTGTGGTAGCAGGCCTCTGCCCACCAAAGGAACTCTTGTCCTTAGACAAGGAATGATAGGAATCATTGTTTCCAGGTCCTGAGAATGTTGACACCATATATTTTTTAGATACCACTGGAGTTTCCTCATATGCAGTCTTGCATATGGAATTAGCAGAATGCAAGAGGCCATGAACATCAGAGCTTGCAGTATTTTCCTTGCAGATAGCTGGTTTTTTGTGGCAAATAGTTTAAAGTAGGTTGTCAAATAAACTTGTTTCTCTGGAGTGAGGAATGCCATCTGGGAAGTTGTGTTCAAGCTTGTTCCCAGGAATACAATCTGTTGGCAGGGTACTAAGTGAGATTTCTTTTCATTGATGGTGTACCCCGTGAAGTTAGAAGTTTCTTGAGAAATGCCAGGTGTTGTTAATAGCAAGTCATGGCTTTCTCCCTGAATCAGACAATCGTCCAGGTATGGGTAAATTTGAATATTTCTCTGCCTGCAAAATGCAATGGCTGGAGCTAGACACTTTGTGAACACCCTGGGCGCAGTAGATAAGCCAAAGGGAAGTGCAGAGAACTGTAAGTGCATAGAGCCTGCCCTGAAACGTAGGTATTGTATGCAGGATCCTCTTATTGGGATGTGCAGGTAAGCTTCCTTTAAGTTAGGGTTGCCAGCCAGGCATCCTTGGCTAGCATAAAAAGAATCTGTTGAAGAGTTAGCATTTTGAATTTTGGAACCACCAGAAAGGTGTTGAGAATAGAGAGGTTCAGGATAGGATGTCAGGAGTTTTCTTTTCTGGGTACCAGAAAAAGTCTTGAATAAAAACCTTGTCCCCTTAGTTCTGCTGGGACAGGTTGAATAGCCCTGAAACTGAGAAGAGGGAGAAAGTACAGTTATGTATACTTACCATAAATGCAGATGTTCAAGTGTATTCACTGTCACAGTCATCACATTTGGGTTATCTGCTTGCAGGTAGCCCTTAGTCGGCCTGATTATCAAAGTCTTGAGTCCTGTGTCAGTAGCTGTCTCATCTTCCATGACGTCAGGTAGTCAGGGGTATAAAGCATGCAACCAATGCCATTATATCAGTTTTTCTTGCCCCAGATGTCAGGTGCCCCCATAATGGGAAGCAATTATATACAAGGTTACACCTCCAACAAAAAAGCAAATTCACCAAAAAGCTTTAAGCATAGTAAACAAGAACAGAGGTATAGTCAATAGAAGTCAGGGGGCTGAAGGGAGGCTAACCAGGACTGCAATAGTGAATACACTAGAACATCTACATTTATGGTAAGTGTACACAACTGTACTATGTTCTTCGTGTTACACTGTTGCAGTCATCACATTTGGGTAGATTCCCAAAGCTAAGGCTGGGAGGAGGCAATCAGATAGCATTAGGACCAGCTATAAGGCCCTGCAAGACTGCAGTGGCAAAGCCAGCTCTGAATTTAGAAAAAATTGGCAAGTGGTAATGCTTGGTGAAAGTATGTACAAAACTCCAGGTAGCAGCTTCTAGGATGTCCCTGGTAGGGACACCTCTGAGAAAGGCTGTAGAGGTAGATGTAGAATTGGTTGAATGTGGTCTTATCCCCTGTGGGGTAGGTTTTCCATGGTGCTTATAGCAGAAATGAATGCAATGGCCTATCCACTTAGAAATGGTTTGCTTTGAAATGGCCTTCCCCTCTACCCCTGCAGCAAATGCAACCAGCAGCTGTTCAGATTTCCTAAGAGGCTTAGTCCTGTCCAAGTAAAAATCTAAGTTATCTGTGCACGTCCAAGGAGTACAGTATACATTCCCCTTTGTTCTGTGGATTAAAAAAGAAGGTTGGCAAATGAATGGACTGATTAAGAGCCACAATGGATACCACCTTGGGCATAAAGGAGGGATTGGTCCTGAGGGACACCCTGTCTGCATGAAAGATGAAAGGCTCCACTGCCATGAGGGCCTGTAATTCAGACACCCTTCTTGCTGACGTGATGGCTAGAAAGAAGGCCGTTTTCCAAGAAAGGAATTCCAACTCTGCATTTGCAGCTGGCTCAAATGGAGGTAGAGTGCGCATTTCCAATACAAAGTTAAGGTCCCAGGCTAGAGTAGGGGTTCTCGTGGGTGGTGCCTTTCTGAGGAATTGTTTCAGCAGTGGATGAGAGAAGAGGGGTGGCTCTGTATTGTAATGCGCTGAAATGGCTGAGGCATGAATTCTGATGGAAGAAAAAGAAAGGCTCTTGTGAAGCATCTCAGTTAAGTATTGAAGAATATGAGGTAAATTGGGCACTGCTGTGCCCAATCCCTGAGTTTGGCTCCAGGAACAGAATCTTTTCCATTTTTCAGCATAGGATTTTTCTAGTACTAGGCCTCCTTGCCTCCAGAACGATATCCATCACTTGATTACTGAGGGACGGTAACACAGAGATCAGGTAAACAGCCAGGCTGCAAGGTTCAGGGTTTGAAGCTGTGGTTGCAGAATCTGGCCCTCCTGCTGGCACAGCAGGGCAGGGGTCTGAGGCAGGTGTCATGGTGCCAGCAGTGACACACTGCACAAGAGGGGGTACCAGTGTTGGTGTGGCCAGTCTGGTGCAATCAGTACTGTCCTTGGTTCATCCTGTTTGATTTTTAGTAGCTCTCTGGAGAGGAGAGGCAGACAGGGAAAGGCATAAACTGATAGTTTTTTCCAAGTGAAGGACATGGCATCCACTTTCCAAGCTTGTTTGTGGGGAGTCCTTGTACAGAATTTGTCCAATTGGTAGTTCTGAGGGGAGGCAAACAGGTCTATCTCTGAGCTCCCCCATTTGTTTCTCAACATGTTGAATATCTTTGGTTCCAGTTTCCACTTGTGTGGGTCCATGATAGTTTTGCTTAGGTCGTCTGCCAGTGTATTTAGCTTTCCTGGCAGGAATTGAGCTTGTAGGTGCACTTGGTAGCTCAAGGCTGTGTTCCACAGAGCCATCGCTAGTCTGCAGAGAGGGTATGAGTGGGTTCTCCCCTGCTTGTTTATGTACCACATAACAGTGGTATTGTCCGTCTTTACCAATAATTGTCTTGGAAGAATGTGGTCCTAAAGACTGTCGGAGCATTCTGTTCAGCTAACATTTCTTTTTGATTGATATGCAGGTGCATTTGACATGGGTTCCAGTTGCCCTGAATGCACTGCCCTGCCAGGTGAGCCCCCCATGCATAGTCTGATGCATCTGTAAGGGTTTGGGCGGCAGGGGGTAGAGTGAATGCCAGTCCCTTGTTCTGGTGGCAGGCCGCTGCCCACCAAAGGAACAAGGTATGATAGGAATCATTGATTCTAGATCCCGAGAATGTTGACACCATAGGCTTTTTAGATACCATTGTAGTTTCCTCATATGCAGTCTTGCATATGGAATTAGTAGAATGCAAGAGGCCATGAACCCCAGGGCTTGCAGTATTTTCCTTGCAGACAGCTGGGTCTTTGTGGCCAGTAGTTTGAAGTAGGCTGTCAAATTAACTTGTTTCTCTTGTGTGAGGTAGGCCATCTGGGAAGTTGTATTCAGGCTTGCTCCCAGGAATACAACTGATTGGCAGGGTACAAGATGTGATTACTTTTTGTTTATGGTGTACCCCAGAGAAGTTAGCAATTTCTTTACAAATGCCAGATGATTTAATAGTATGCTCTGGCTTTCTGCCTGAATTTTTCTTTGCCTGCAAAATGCAGTGCCTGAAGCTAGGCACTTTGTGACTACCCTGGGTGGAGTAGATAAGCCAAAGGGCAGTCCAGAGAACTGATAGTGCATGTAGCCTGCTCTGAAGCATACGGATCTTCTGCAAAATTTCCTTATTGGGATGTGCAGGTAGGCTTCCTTTAAATCCAGTGTTGGCAACCAGGCATTTTTGCCTAGCATGGGATGCAGCTGATGAAGTGTTAGCGTCTTGTATTTTGGGATTACCAAAAATGTGTTGAGGATAGACCGGTCCAGGATAGGATGCCAGGAATTGTCTTTTTAGGGTACCAGGAAAAGTCTTGATTAGAAACCTTGCCCCCATTCTTCTTCTGGGACAGGTTGAATAGCCCTGATGCTTAAAAGAGAGAGAACTTGCTTTTGAGCCTCTGCCCACTGATTTGGGGGTAGGTCTGGCCAACTGTTTGGGGTTGGTAAGGAGTAGAAGTTGAATCTGTATCCTTGGGAAACTATATTTAAAACCCATTTGTCCTGGGTAATGAGTTCCCAATTTCTTGCATGCAGTGCGATCTTTCCCCTAAAAGAACAATCAGTTGAGCAGGGCTTGGAAGGTTTAAAGTTAAGTCATTGAGACAGTTTACCATGCGGGGAGA
>NC_056750.1:687412129-687432646 GCF_019279795.1 Protopterus annectens
CACATTATATTCTGATGTCTTGGCCAAAGCCTTCAAGGAGTAAACATTAACAGAAATACATGCCTTAATCACAACATAATTGAATACACAGCCTCCAATTACACTCGTCATTTAACCCCCTACGGGATAATGTTTCACAGTTAATATTAATATATTGAGTCTGTACATAACAGTTGTCCTTTTATGAATGTTTCATCACACTGAGGAACAGACATATTCAGAAACAGTACCTTGAGATCCACTACGGTCCCCATGGTGATATTTATTCAAATGTACAACTATAGAACTGATATATTTCTTATCAGTAATATGTCTGATATGTTCTAACAGTCTAGTTTTAAAACGTGTTACTGTCTCGCACATAAAATATGTTACAAGGCCATCTAAGAGCATTCTCTATACACCAACCTCTTAAATGTACAGACTTTAACATGTTTCCCAGCCATTCCCCTCAGCAGGAATTACAGTACTAAATAATGATAGACAAGTATACCTATCCAACTACTACTGCATGACATCTGGACAAAGCCTGACATAATTGGTGGACAGAAACCCAAATAAATACATGGCCATACATTAAATATTGCTGTTATACAATGAGAAAGTTGCTGGTGTTACAGGGTTTGTTGTAACATATATTTTCTAAGGGATATAAAGTCAGAAATACAAATGGATGTTACCATCTACATAATGCAATCACCAGAGTATGCTACTGATTTGCCAAGGACAACACCTATCTGGGGAACAGCCCATACATAACTGGCTAACCTGTGGCCATTATGTGGATGGCCCTACAGTTGAGAGCTATGCAGAGATAGAAATTTGTCAGACTGAAACCCATGCAGAAGTAGCATGTCCAGACAAACCATGTTAAACTAGCAATATTCCAAACATATAACAGCAATACTCACATTCTGCCCCTAACTCTTGAACCTTCCCACCATTTAGTTGGCTTGTCACCACAAGTCTTTTTGCAAGAGGTAGTAGCTCACACAACTCCAGGATGTCTTCCTCACAAGTAAGAGAAAGGGCCAACCCCCACATGGACTATTCATTTATAGGTGTGTGTTGCCATGACATTGGCTATTGGAAGAACTACACAGCTGCTCTGCATGCAATTAGCAAGTGGGGAACCCCAATAGGTGCACAGGCCATCACCTGGTCATGAGCATCACCTACAAAAGCCATGCTGCCACCTATTCAAACCAGCTCTATCCCTGTAGTGCATAGAGAGAGAAAGGGAGAAAGAAAAATAACAAACAAAACATAAAATGGAAAAGAGAAGAAAGAAAAAAGGTAAGTGGAACATGTAAGCAAGTAATTGAATGTAATACCCAGTCTGTAATAAGGGGAAATATGATTTGGAGGAATATATGTCCCAACAAGACATGCTGTACTAATGCCCTGCTAAACAGCTGCTATGGCCATAGCATCTTGCCCTCTCTTCAGTGGGAGATATCACAGACATACCTCTCAACTGTACAGCTCTTCACAGAATGTCCACATTTTAGCATCATGTATTTTTGTCTGTTCTTCTTGAGATCTGTACTTTTCTGTCAAATAGCTGAAGATTGAATTCATCAGGTAATGACAAACACTTGAGTTTAAGACTCCACATCCTTAAGAATATTTACTGTAATGCTAAATGTATCATTTTTATGAACATCCTATGTTTGTAACAGGAATATTTCAAGTCTGTCCCTATTTATCCCATCATTTTCGGCATTGTCCAGATGTGATGCTCTAAGAGGTTGAAGTGGGATTACAGCTCAGGAGCCTTACTCACCCTGGGAAAGGACAGCTCATATATGAGAACCGCAGGGGTGTCTCAAACAGTTGTGACTGTGTCACTGCTAGGCCATTTAATTGATGTTTTCCATATCCGTGTTACCTGTAATTATGAGTATGACACATGTTTGCCTTGTAAAGCTAAGAGACCTACAGAGAACATGTGCATAGTAAAGTATTGTTGCAGGCATGTGCTGAACTGCATGGGATATCCTGAATTAATAACATTCAACTGTACAGTGTTCTGCTGGACAATAAGCACATTTCTGACTGATATCTGTAGTCACATACACATATACCTGTGTTATGTCAGCTAAACCACTGGCAGGTCTGTGAGCAATGGCATTGTAACATAATAGCCTACTTATGACTGTTGGACATCTTCCAGGTTATCACAGTGAAGTTAAAACTGTGCAATCAACTTACTACTGTATGGTGCAGCTATATTAATACAGTATTGATACTGATGTCCCCTTTGACACCCATTTATGTGTGCCATTCTCAAGACACACAGCTGTAACAGGTTGAGATGTATGATTGAGTGGCAAGACTGTAACTACAGTGTGCCATACTAACATCCAACAGAAATATATACCAGGTATCCCCTGAGCACATGTATGTATCCTTATGTTCAGCTGGAAGGCACAATACTAAATCACATGGGTTTCAAGCATTCAGGTACATAGTTTGTGCATGTTGCACATGTGAGTAATATCAGTGTCAGTGCATACAACAGACAGAAAAGTGTACAGCTACTGGTTGTTGCAGTGCCCTGACACTAATATGGGTACTACAGTAGGCATGATATTCAGCTATTAAACAGAGAAGTGTCCACCTGTGTTATGACCCTTGGTCCATGCCTACCACTACCAGCTATATCCACAGCTATATACAATGGATATCACAAGTCTACACACCCCTGTTAGAATGCCAGATATGTGTGCTGTATGACAATCAGACCACATACGATCATCTCATAATGCTTCTCATCTTTATGTGACCCCTAACCTGTACAATTCCATTGCAATACAATCAAAGGTGTTTCTAGGAGGGAGACTAACTATTGACAAGTGAAGATGTGCCATGATGTTAGAGTCCAGACCAAGATGGATGAATGCTGTAACCATCTCAAGAGGTGCCTACACAACATATCAGTTTAACGGTGTGCACACTCATTCAACTGGCTTACTGTACTGAGTATTATTTCCATATGTTTTCACAGACCCAATTGTTATGTTTTCAATTGAATTGTATAGGCTATAGGTCTCACTACAGGTGGAACAAACCAAAAACCACGCAGCGAGGGACTAAGTGCATGGTCCAAACCAACAACGAAGGGTAAGACAAGAATGTGGACCAGCACAATGGTATAGCAGGAAAAATATTTAATTTGTTCAAAAAGTTAAAGCCATATAAATGGCTAACAGCAAGCAGACCGGTTTCGGCTTACAAAGCCTTCTTCAATGATAAAGAATCATGTCAAAAAGTTGTATGGCTCCCAACATCCTGGTCTTATATAGTAGAAATTTAAAGACACATTGCAGAAAAAGTATACAATGACCTTTCCATATAAAGCATGAATAGTAAAAAATCTTCTAGTAATTAGTAAATGATGATAAAAGATCTTTTAGTAGTTACTACATAATGATATTACAGCAAAAAAGAACAACAAAATAGTAGTTATAAATATGAATTGACCAAAGCAATATATTACAAAAAGAGAATTGATTGGCATAATCAACATATTTATACGTTAAAATAAAAAATAACTCTTATTATTATTGTTAATAGGATAAATCACCTATATATTATAATATTGCCAATCAAAATTCATGTAAATTGTGAAAAGTTTAATAAATTCACACAAACAAAATATTGCTAAACATGTTATTCTATTTCGTTAAGCCCAGGTTTGAACAATGCTCCTAATCTAGTTATCCACGTTTTTCATATTTCAGAGTTTGGTGTGCCAACCTGCTTTAAAATTCCTATGCATTTGAATCTTATCAATAATCACAAATTTGAAAACAGCAGTGGGGTGATTGGTAATATGTTTGTATAGGGCATTAGACAGACGTTTATTTCTGATAGCACTAAAATGTTCACTGATTCTTAACTTAACTGGCCTGGATGTCTGACCCACATAAAAAGCAGAACAGGTACAGGTGGCCAAATAAATAACCCAATCTGAGCTACAATTACCAAAGATGGTAATATTATAAACTTGTGATGTATTTTTACTAGAGAATTCCTTGGTTTTTAAGATGTGTTGACAGGCACTACAATGACCACAAAGGAAACAACCCACCAAAGGATCACCGAATAAGGTGGTTTGGACTGTAGTCTCAGGTGTGTACCTCTTATAATGAGACACATATGTTCTTCACAAGAACAACATCAAGTTTGTAGACAAGATCTGTCTAATAGGCTTATTAACCGTGGCTACTTAAAGCATCACATTTCTCATACCATTGACCAGACTAACCATGTGACACGTTCAAACTTATTACAATACAAACATTTGAAACAAGAGGACAATTCTAATTCTGTCCAACCAATTAGGCTTGTAACAACCTATGGAAACAACACATCCAGATTCAGGGAAATTATCAATAGACACTGGGACATACTAAAATCTCATGAATTTCTTAATGAGATTTTACCAGAGCAATGTGCTTTCTCATATACAGGGGCCTATACACTCTCGTCTTACTCATTATAAGAGGTACACACCTGAGACTACTGTCCAAACCACCTTATTCGGTGATCCTTTGGTGGGTTGTTTCCCTTGTGGTCATTGTAGTGCCTGTCAACACATCTTAAAAACCAAGGAATTCTCTAGTAAAAATACATCACAAGTTTATAATATTACCATCTTTGGTAATTGTAGCTCAGATTGGGTTATTTATTTGGCCACCTGTACCTGTTCTGCTTTTTATGTGGGTCAGACATCCAGGCCAGTTAAATTAAGAATCAGTGAACATTTTAGTGCTATCAGAAATAAACATCTGTCTAATGCCCTATACAAACATATTACCAATCACCCCACTGCTGTTTTCAAATTTGTGATTATTGATAAGTTTCAAATGCATAGGAATTTTAAAGCAGGTTGGCACACTAAATTCAATAATATGGAAAACATGTAGATAACCAGATTAGGAGCATTGTTCAAACCTGGGCTAAACGAAATAGAATAACATGTTTACCAATATTTTGTTTGTGTGAATTTATTAAGCTTTTCACAATTTACATGCATTTTGATTGGCAATATTATAATATATAGGTGATTTATCCTATTAACAATAATAATAAGAGTTATTTTTTATTTTAACGTATAAATATGTTGATTATGCCAATCAATTCTCTTTTTGTAATATATTGCTTTGGTCAATTCATATTTATAACTACTATTTTGTTGTTCTTTTTTGCTGTAATATCATTATGTAGTAACTACTAAAAGATCTTTTATCATCATTTACTAATTACTAGAAGATTTTTTACTATTCATGCTTTATATGGAAAGGTCATTGTATACTTTTTCTGCAATGTGTCTTTAAATTTCTACTATATAAGACCAGGATGTTGGGAGCCATACAACTTTTTGACATGATTCTTTAGCATTGAAGAAGGCTTTGTATAGCCAAAACTGGTCTGCTTGCTGTTAGCCATTTATATGGCTTTAACTTTTTGAACAAATTAAATATTTTTCCTGCTATACCATTGTGCTGGTCCACATTCTTGTCTCACTACAGGTGGGAATTGTTATGAAATGAGTTATTGTGGTGTCATGTTCCAGTTGCACAAATACCAGGCAGTGTATCAGGGGTGTGTACCTTTCATATCCACTGTAGCTATATGGACACAGCATTTCCTGACCTGTATATCCAGCCTCCACCAAGGTAGAGTAATCCCCTTTGGTGGACAGCAGCAATACACAAACCACATAATAGGTTGCTACATTGGCTGTACAGGGACACATAGGCGAGGCAACAACTTTGAAGCAAGTCAACCTATAGCTGAGTAAGCATGCAAGTTCACAGGTGACTTCCTGTAAGGCTGACTATAACTATGAATCAGACATATTCACACCACTAAGGACAATTGCAACCGTGTCTCCACATATGTTGTAAGTCTCAGATGAAACAACACAATTCACCCTGTACTGTGAGTAAAGATCACCTCATACACACATGCCATGGATATAGGCAACCTGCATCACACAGATTAGGTGGGAACATTACCACCCTGTCCACCCTAGTTGTACAGGGAGATATGCACATCAACCGCACTCCTCCCCTCAGCAATGGTGAGCATGTACATATTGCCTACAGATGACAACAACACCATATCTTCATGGGGCATAATAACATCAGTGTCTGCCTCCTACATGACCTCAGGCATGTGCTCAGAGCTCCATCACACACCACATTCAAAAACAGACCTGCCACCTACCACACACCATCCACATGGAAGATTCTCACTGTCAACCCTTTACACAGAAATGAAGGGGGTTAGAGGATTATGCAATCAAGTGTCCAACACTGGTGGGAATAAGATAGCTCAGGGACAGGCGTGTAATGCTAACTGCTACAGCCATGATCGCTTGGAGGGTTTCAGTGTAGTGTGGATTATTTGCAAGTAATATGCACTGTTAATGTGCATTTTATCAACTGTATGAGGTCCTGTGACCTTTTTCCTGTTTATGCCTTCCAGGTAAAATGCAGAGTGTTCACCTACCAGTATTCTCTGTTGGGGAAACAGACATCATTACCCAATATGTGATTAGACATTATGCCCTGTCATTTGGATGGAGAGCAGAAGATGTGCAGGAGAAGACTGCCCTGTGTAACAGTGTGGTCCACAGGATAAATGATGCTGGCCTGCACAGCAGAACTTATTAGCATGTGCAGCATCAGGCCACCAACCTCAAATGCCATGCCCATCAATGGGCTGCTGCTGTAGTGAGGGACTGGCTAGCCACAGGTGGGGTCCCAGTCATCCAACCCCTGCTGACACCCACCAAGGAGCTCCTCACCACACTTTGGCCACATGCCGAACGCACAAGCCATGAGGCTGAGGGAAGCATTGTGGAGGTGGGCTGAACACACACACACTGAATGAGGTGCATGCAGGTAAGGGCCCAGTGAGGATTAGAACACTAATGTATCAGACATACATGTATCTGTAATGTATCTACATGCATGTGTCAGCTCTGAGTGCAGTTGTGGATGGGGTTTTCTAATGCACAGAGGTGCACACCTATGGTGAGGACAGGATATTGTGTATTACTGTGGTTAGTGCTGTAGATGTGCAGACATGCTACATCCATCCTGTACCAAGGCCACATGTGTGTCTGCTGACAATAACTCCCTCTTACAACTACCTAGGACCCTCTGGTCTGCATATGGGACATCAGCCTGAAGTTGGTGAGTATGACATTGTTCTATTGGCTGGCAATACCCCAGGCATGTGAAGTCCATTCAATTTGCCATGCACACAACCATCAGTAATAGCTATATTGCTTTATGTCATAGCTATATTGCTTGTTGTGTATGTTCACTTGTGCTGGGGTTAACTGTACTGCATCACAGTGTTCACCACTGGGGCATATCTGACATGAACTCAACATTCCTGTAGCATACCTTATAACTTGTCAGTGCAAAGACATCTGGACAGAGGCCAAATAATTTCACTGGACAAACGGCCTAAGGTAAGGTCATGCGTGACACATTACTGGTATACAGTAGATATAAATTGTGTACATACCCCTCTTAAAATGCAAGGTGTTCCTGTTACATACTAATTAGGACCACAATACGACAGTCCACACCTCTTCCAGCCTTTAATGTGACCCATACCAGGTTCAGTTCACTTGTAAAACCAAGCATCTGGACTCATGTATTGCACCTACAAGGCTGGCCACCTGTGAGGGTGGCAGACGTCCTATCAGCATGATGTTTCAGTCAGGTATGATAACTCATGCTGCCATGTGTGTGTCAGTACACTCACTGTGGCCTATTTGGCTATAATATCACATACATGGGCATTGTTAAGGCACACAGACCACTTCTGACCAAATAAATGGATATTCCAGAAACATCTGTACCGAGGACTGTACAATGGTTTAACCTGCTGCATGTGAGGCAGATGCTGTTACTGCACTATAGAAAGTAATGGCAGTGGGAGGTGGGCACCAGCTGTGTATGCTATATACATCAAAATGGTATAAGCCACACATTATATAATCCTCACACACACAAACAGTTGCCAGCATTAGGATTAGTACTCCTGCCCATCTAGGTATTCCTACTATAGTGCTACACAGTTATGAGATGTGCCACAAAGCTTATACATTTCCACTTCTTCCAAAGGTACTTCTAAGGTGGATGACATTAACAGGTCTACTAAACTGAAGTGAAGGGAAGTGTAAAGGGTATTACACAGGTCAAAAATGGTATGAGCCAGACAGGACATGATTCACACATACACACACACACACACACACACACACACACACACACACACACACACACACGCACACACTTGCCAGTACTACACACACACACACACACACACACACACACACACACACACACACACACACACACACACACACACACTTGCCAGTACTGGGATTAGAACTCCTGCCTATCTAGGTATGTCTACTATAGTGTTACACAGTTACCACACTCGCTACAGAGCTTTCACATGGCCAAAGCTGCTGATAACTGCTCAGCTGTGGTAAAGTATTACAGGTAGCAGACAGTGTGCCTTCTATTCCACCTGTACACCATGCTAGTTCTTTCTGTCTTGCACTTCAACTAGCATTATGGCTTGGCACTTCAAATTATTGTATCAAGAAGTGTGGCACACCTGGCAGCTGTTGGCAGTACTCGTTCATCATATATGTAGCCCCAGTACTTACTAGTTATGTCCATCCCTCCTGGCATGTTTGAAGGGCAGTTATCTGTACTTTCACCCATTAACCTGGTGCACTTGTCCATTCTGGGGCAATGTTGCAAGTGCCTCATGTACACAGACAACTCACACCTCTAAACTCCAAACACTCAGACCTGTGAGGGTTACCCATATATCACCCAATATGGACATATGCACTCTCCAGCAAAGACTGGACTAGCAGGTCAGGAGGATAGGATCAACACATGCACCACACCATGTGGAACATGTAGCCATGTAGCTCATGATATCCACTTTGACAGCCATGACATACAGTGAAAAGCCACACACCCACCTTCCCAGAGCCTCTCAATGGACATTTACCCAAACAGCACAGACCAGTAAGGCAGACACCCACTCAGACACCACAACATGGCACATGTCAAGGGACATATATTTAACCTACACAGTGTGCCCCCATCCTAAGCTCCTAAGACTAACCACCTTGCACAATACAGTGATCAGGGATAACTTAATACTGAGGCATACACATCCCACTCACTAAGTTGAATATGGAGCAGGTAACAGCCAAATATCTATCACATGCCAGCATCTAACACATGACATAGCTAGTCATGTCACTCCACAACTACATGTATCACTCCATATCCACGTGGGTGTGAATGACTTGGGACACACCTCCATGGACTATATGACAGGAGACGTGGTTGAACTCTTTGATTATGAAGTCCAGGCAGGTGTGACAGTAGCCCTGGGCAGTGTACCGCTGTCACCAAGAATGATGATGCAGTACTATCAACAGATGATTTACTGCAACACTGGATTATGTGTTATGTGTCATTATCAGGGGATCCAGAACCTCTCTGCTTGGGATGACATGATTGACAAAACCCAACGACTTGTCATGGATGTGCTACATCTGTCACCACTGGGTTGCCAGGTACTGGCTAAGGGTCTTGTCACCCCTATGGTGCCTTATTAGGCAGTGTTCCTAATGTTATTACCACCATAACAGCTACACATATATGCAATCTGAGGGTCATGCTGCAAACAGTGGACATCTAACTGTCAGGATGCAGTCACTCATAGCAGTTGTTGGAGTGGAGAACACATGTCTGCTGTAATGGAGAGGTGGTTAACAGCAGCAGACAGCAGACCTGCAGTATCAGGCTATGACGTATTCCACAGCTGCCAGCCCCCAAACATGGACCACACCACACCTCCACAGGTGATGTTGTCTCCATATTCATTATGGATAGGAATACCTCCAGACTAGTATCCCATCATAATGCATTGGAGATACTTCTGGTACAACTGCCTTGGGATAATAGTACAATCCAGACCATAGCCTGCTATGGGTCCACATCTATGTCCTTAGACTGTCAATGCATATTCCTCAACACTCTGCCATCTATGATGGTTCAACACAATAGTGACATAGTACGTGTGTCTTCAACTACCCCTCCATCACCTGGGAAATGTAGCAAAGCACCAGTATAGTGGCACAACACTTCTGGGATTCATCATTTCCATTGCTTAGACCAGCTCATACTGACCCCTGGTAGAGGATGCAACAACCTTGACCTGTGTTGAGCACTTACATATGGGACTGTTGCTCATCCACAGATGTCAATTCCTGCATGGTGAGATTCACACAGGCTGTAATCAACAGGGAACTCAACATGTCAGCCACACCCCCCACAAAGATAACCACCTGGTTAAACCTCTCCAAAGCTGATTTTGCAGCCATGAAAACAGGGGTGGATGTCTTCACTGCACCCATGGCAATGGGAAATAACTGCATGATTGTGGAATCATAAACATAGGCACTATACAAACAGGTACATGAATGCATGGTACTAACCAGAGCCAACAGAACCCAGACACTGTCCTCCAAACACTGAGAGACAATGTGATGGTCCCTTGCCATTATTAAAGTGTACATAAGGGAGGGCACTGTTGCAGGGAAAGGTGGTCTCCCATGACTGTTGAACTCCCTTATTAGCCTCAAACACAACTTTGGATCCCTCATGGTCTCCCCAACAGGCATATATGGCAGCAGGGATGCAGCATACACTGACAGTCACAATAGCCTTTGATAGTTACATCAAGAAACTCCACACCATTAAACACAGGTGCTGCGAGTTACTGCACAATGCTAATACCTATCCTGAGACAACAGATATTGGCCACAGTCTTGGCAACACATTCAGTGCCAACTTTACCACTCTCTCCCCCTACAAGTGAAGTGCTGAGTGAATGTGTTCTCACATGCTGTATCCCATTTCCATTCTAGACATCTGTGTGTCACCAGGATGTGGACCTGCAGCAAGGCCATGGGGTATGGCTGTGTGGTAAAACATCCGCCATGTCATAGGCAGGGTACAGTATGTGCATGGTAATCCCCGGTCTGTAACACAGTGATTGCATATGCCTCACAGATTACAGGGCTGAGGGTTGTACATAGGCATATGTTGATTTACATCATCTGTTTTAGAATGGAGAATAGTACATGTTCTGGTTTGGACACAACTCTGATTGCTAATAACCACAGCCACAGGGGATATTTATCAACCAAACACATTGGGATTACCCCCCCACACACACACACACACACACACACACACACACACACACACACACACACACACACACACACACACACACACACACACACACACACACACACACACACACTTGCCAGTACTGAGATCCATTGGTTCATTGGTTCATAGGTGTGTAGTAGGTAAATGGGTCGAAGGCTGCACAAGGCTAGCCCAAGGGAATATGCTGGCATAAGGCCACATGAAAATAGTCACCAGTATGGCTCAGGAGTATAGTCACTGGAGTCGTCCCCAGGGGTAGGTATTGTATCCCCCATCCACTCATCCAGATTTCTATTTTGGGTGGCCAGTGATGTGCACTGCTTTCCATGTATGTGATTTATATTCCATAACATGGACTGTGTGGGTTGTGCACATGTCCCACATGCATGTTCCTTTAAATATGTAAGTGTGCTTGAGGTCTCTGGGGCATTTTGTGTGGACGGATTGGTATCTTCTGATGTAGCATTCCTGACCTCATTTGGTGAGACCTGGCTATGTAACTGAGGTAGTGATTGCACCTGCATTGACAGTATGATACGGGTATTCATTGGAGTTATTGGCATCTGTCTATACAGGGCATGTGTATAAGGCATGGTATTTCCCTTGTGGGGGTATGTTTGCAGACTTTACAGTTGTTGCAGGCGTCCAGTGGAGAACATGACAAAAGGGCCACTGTACACATTGATTGGGCTACTGAGGGGATGGAACAGGGTGCCATGTCCTTTTACTTGCTGGATAACACACAGTCAGGAGATGTAACACATCAAAGTACTTTCTGTTGTCAGTGGCACTGTTGTGGTCAACAGCCATGTAGTCCACTGCAATCACACCGTGGGTACTATCTGTGAGGCAATATGCAGAGGAACTACCAATATAGTGGTTGTTGCCTAGCCAAGTGTGTTTGTGTATGATTCGTGGGTGGAGAGTGGTCTCTGAGTATTAGAAGGGTTGCCCATATTGTTCACTAATCCATACTGTCACATAGTCATTGCACATGGCACCAGACATTTAGGGCTGTGGCTTGTCTACACCAACCTCTATGGTGTTTGACAACTGTTGGCCTTGTAATGTGGACATTGGGACATATACTAGGTCCTCAACATAATAATTTAGCAAAACCCACCCCCAATGGATCCTGTTATTATACAATCACACCGACCCCCACACATTATATTGATGACACACACACACTTGCCACTACTGAGTTTCACACCCCTGCCTAGCTATGTATTGCTACTACAGTGTAACACATTTATTGCATGCACCAGCTTATAGGATGGATGTTGTCCCAAGGTACTTCTAAGGTGAGGAACATCACAGGCCCTTGTAAATACTGGCATTGGGTGATGTAGTGGGTGAGAGATTCCACAAAATATTTTACCCTTAGCACACTTTTTTCTTTTGCCAGGGGTGGGATTCAAACCTCTATTTAACTATCTTTTCAGACCATTATGTTACGTAATTACCACATGCATCACTGACCTTACATGGTTTAGGGTTTCCAACAGGTACTTCTAAGGTGGATGATATCTGCAGGACTGCTAAAGTCAGGCACTGAGATGAGTACTTGGTGTAAATCGGGCCAAAATCTTTCAGGTACGGACATATATATGTAGACATATGTACACACACAAACACTTGCCAGGAATAAGATTCAAACCCCTACCTATGTAGTTATTGCTACTACAGTGTTCCACATTTATCGCATGCACCACAGAGCTTACATGTTGGAAAGCTGTGCAAAGGTATCTTTGAAGGTGAGTGACAGCAGCAGTGCTAAAGGAGGGGTAAGGGAAGTGTTCTAAGTGTGAATGAACACATAATCAGGTCTCTACAAGGATACACACACTCTTTCACACAAACACTCACATTTACACAGTTGCCAGGATCATGACTGGCATTCCTAACTAACTAGTTTGCTACACTATAGTATTATGCAGTTATCGCAAGTGCCACAGAGGTTATGTGTTGGTAGAGTTGTCCAAAGATTTCTTTGAAGGTGAGTGACATCAGCAGCAGTGCTAAAGGAGGAGAAAGGGAAGTTTAAGTGTGAATGACCAGAAAATCAGGTCTGTACAAGGATACACACACTCTCTCACACAAACACTCACATTTACACAATTTTCAGGATCAGGATTGGAACTCTTACCTAACTAGTTTGCTACACTATAACATTATGCAGTTATCTCAAGCACCACGGAGCTTATATGTTGGAGAGCTGTCCAAAGGTATTTTTGAAGGTGAGTGACATTAGCAGCAGCGCTAAAGGAGAGGTAAGGGAAGTGTGAATGACCAAAAAATCAGGTGTCTACAAGGATACACACACTCTCTCACACAAACACTCACATTTACACAGTTCGCAGGATCAGGACTGAACTCCTACCTAACTAGTGTGCTACACTCTAGCATTACGCAGTTATCACAAGTGCCATGGAGCTTATATGTTGGAGAGTTGTCCAACAGGTGAGTGACATCAGCAGCCGTGCTGAGGGAGGGGTAAGGAAAGTTTAGTGAGTGTGAATGGCCTCAACCACATTCATCTAGAAACACACACACACACACACACACACACACACACACACACACACACACACACACACACACACACACACACACACACACACACACACACAAAACTTTACATTTGACAGGACTGAGATTACAACTGCTACATGGATACCTATTTGTACTGTAGTGTTACACAGTTATCACAAGCACCACTGACACTATAGGGATGAGGGCTAACCAAAGGTATTTCTACAGTGAATGACATCAGCACATCATATGATATAGGCCTATGGGATGTGTAGTGTGTGGGACAGGCCTCATAATGGGATTCTCTCTGTCGCTGTCTGTCTTTCTCTTCCCCACATCTGTGTGTGTGTGTGTGTATGTTTGACATATTATGTTGGCCTTAGATATGTGTGTGTGTATTCCTATCCAATGTGTGTGTGTGTGTGTGTGTGTGTGTGTGTGTGTGTGTGTGTGTGTGTGTGTGAAGTATCAATGGTGTACAATTAGGTGTGTGTGTGCACAGAGCTGCGAATAACTGATATCTGTAGTCCACTATGTTGTGAGACATGGGCTTCATGTCTCTAAGTGTAGGAGCATGCCCAGTATGACCTTCTATATTGTGTGTGCATCCATTCCAGGGAGGCCTGGATTCCAGTTCTGCATTTTGTGTACTACAGCTACACCTACCAAACTGTTTCTGCAGGATATCTGTAGATAGGTTGCCAATATGGAGACACAATGGGCTTAACATACGAGGATGCTGTAACTATTGCTGCCTGTGCTGCTTGTGTGACAAGTTTGAGTGTAGCATAGATATTCTGACATATGTACTGTTTTACACTGTGATGTCATGTCATCAACTACTGACAGTTATCATTCTTTGCTCACAATTATTTACTGGGAAATACAAGATGAATGAAGCTGAGACCACTATTCTGAGGCATATAGACTACACATTCTGGCACACACCTGCCATTGTGGAGGGGTAGCTACAGGCAATGGACTGCTGGTTCTGTGTAAGTGATCCAGCACCTTGTTAGTATGCTGGCTGGGGTTCTCCTCCTTGTGCTTTTCTCAACTTCATGGAATGGCCATATCCTGCTGGGGCTATACCGCTCAGCTGTACAGATACACTCAGGTTATCCCAGGATGCATATATCTGGTCGGTTTACCTTCACATTGTAGTTTACCAGTGGTTTTGTGGCTATTCATTCATGGGTTTGCAATCAGGAGTAGTATGGGCGGACATTAGAGTTTCAGACTTCACACACTCCACGACATCCATGCTTCTACACCCCTCCTCTGTTATTCTCTCCTCCACCTAACATTATGCAAGCAATATCTCAGAGGTATCCCTATAGTTGGGCCTTTATCCCAGTAGTATTTATGGCCTGATCCACAGTCCTTGAAAGTAGGACATGGGGTGGCATGCTACTGGCATTTGTCAACATGGGCTTGCATTTGTTTTCTGTTTACTGTGTTAGGTTGTTAGTTGGGACCCCCTGACATTCCGTACATTGGTACTATGAGTGAGGCATGGGCCTTTATCAGAGGACTGTAGGCCATTTGAGAGGGCTGCAGGCCATCTGTTACTGCATTTCTACAGGGGATTGTGGTGGTGGGGGGTGCACACCTGCAGACTTTAACATTTGAAATGACTGTACTGATATTTCGGTTACTCTGTTGGCTTCCATTTCATATTGTATTGTGATCTATCATGCAGACAGGAGGAATATCAGTAGAGTACACATGTTAGATCCTAATGGCATATATTTCAGTTTCAGACTTCTTACCCTTCAGAACTAGAATACGACTGTCAAACCTGTTATAGTATGTCTATGTAGGTCTGGTGGGGGGCTGTTCATCATTGCCATCATTTGGGAGCCTTAGCCTGGCCTTTCTTCATGATCATCTACAGATGTCCTGCTGGGTGAGGCTGGTGGTAGATATGTGACACTCATTGACATCCATGTGTGTGACCTATTGACACCCACAGTTCTTTGGGCCATTGCATGCAATGCAGTGGGGGTTGGCACATTGTGTAGTGCTGCCTAGTATGTTGACACCAGTATTTGTTATGAATTTCCTGCTGTCCAATATAGCTGTCTGCTGCTATCCCATTCAGCCACCCAATTCCCTTGCATGCTTGCATCCATATCATACATACAAGTATGAAAACATACTACTCCATTCAGTAATTGATAGGAAGCATGATTACCTTGTTGCTGGGCTAGTATTGAGGACAGTGCTGGAGGGCTGACTATGTTGGCTGCACATAGTACACTCCCTATACATGGTAAATCCCAGGTAGTGTCATGTTTGGCATCCCTTTTACTGTATGTGCAAGTCAGAGAGAGGTATCAATCCCTGGGTCCCTACAGTGTCAGTGTGTGTGCTATGCATTGCCTCTTTGCCAAGGCCTGGGCATACTATGCATGGCTACAGGGGCAGGGTCAGGATGTTCCTCCAAGTCCCTCTATGCCTGTGCTGGCCTTGGCAATTGTGGGTGGCTGTGTGGCCCTGCCCTATGCTGTTCCTGCTACAGCTGTTTCCACAGGATCATATTGTATAGCATGGCACATACTATGAACATTTTTGTGCATGTAGCTGGAGAGTACTGCAAGGCTCCACTGGATATGTCAAGGCGGCAGAACCGTGACTTGAGCATCCCAAACACATGCTCTACAATGATCCTGGTTTGTGCATGTGCCTCATTATGGTATTCTTTTTCAGGTGTGTGTGCATTTCTGATGGGTGTCATCAGCCACGGCTCCAGTGCATAGCCAGCATCCCCCACTAGATGGCCATATGGGATGTCCCCCCTGGCAAACACCTGATACAGCTGTGAGCAATGCCAGATGTGGGAGTCGTGATAGCTTCCAGGGCTGCCAGCACACGCATTCATGATAATGTCCTGGGCATCACACATGACCTGGCAGTTGATGGAGGGGAAGTCCTTGCGGTTTATGTAGAACCCGCCCCACTCACCAGGTGGTGCTTTGATGTGGATGTGCATGCAATCTATATACCAACTACCTCAGGGTATTCTGCTATACGGTGGAAGAGATGCATACGTGTGGTCAGCTCCTCACTGGTGGTGGGGAAATATATGTGCTGATTGGCATGTTGTGTCATGGCATCCAGGAACTGGTGGAGTGCCCTGGATGCTGATGCCTGTGAGACCCCCATGATATCCCCAGTTGGTCTTTGGAAGGTACCTGTGGCTAGTATTCTTAAGCCTAGACATACCTTGGTATCCACTGAGATGGGTTCCCCTCTATTAGTTCTGTGTGTAAGGCTTGGCCGGCACAGCTCAACAATTTGCTGTAGAATGTCCTTGTCCACCCTATAGTGCTCTAATATCTCCAGCTCATTTAGGCCCTGGTAGGTCACCCTGGGTCTGTGCACTCTTCTCCTCCCTCTCCTCACTGTGGGTCAGTTTTCAGCATTCTCCTCCTCACCACTGTCCGTCTCTAGCACATATTGATAGAATAAAGCAGCAGCAGCCTCTAACATTTTAATTAGTTTTGCCAGTTAAAAATCCACCATCTGTGTACACCGGTGGTGTAGAGTTTGTGGGAAAAAACAGTCTGTAGGATGTTTGCATAGTTTATATTGGTGTACTGGGCTGCTACATGTGTAATTGGCTGATTCTGATACATTCCACCTGCCAGCTATGCTAGTTCTCCTTGATTGCCTTCCTAGTGCTGTTTCCCCTTCCCAATTCCTCCCTATTTAAGCCCCGAGATGTTGCACGCATACCCAGTGCTCAAATGTAAACAGTGCTGCCATTCCCTCTTTTTTTTCTTTTTTTGTTTAAATCCCGGTGCATGGTGTGCACACCATTCTGCATGCCTTTGACTATAATGGCAAAATTAACTTAAAATTAACTTTTCTCATTTCTTTTTTTGGCACGATCCTGTTTGTGCACTGCTGCCCTAAGCTTAAGTGGCCGTGATCGGCCAAAAAAAGAATTTAATTTAAAAAAAAAAACTGTTATTAATGCCAATGGCCTTATATTTGGCCATTGGCATGTGTTTCACTGTAATACATGCTTTCCATGAGCTGTCCTGCCTCCATTTGTTCAGATGCAGAAATGTATTCAGTTACTAACTGAATACATTTCTGCTCTGACACTTGTTCCTGCACGGAGTCTGGCCAGCTTCATGGATCCAAAATCACCTCATTTGCATGTTTTTTACCAGCAGATGAGGTGAGTTCCATCCCACATGGCCTTCCGTGCAGGAACAGTGTAGGTCCGCTTGTGCATGTGAAAAACGGCACTTTCCTGGATCGCTCGGTGGCCATTTTCCATGCAGGAGCTCCTACACTGTTCCTGCACAGAAATCAACTATTCATGAATTCCATGGTGTATCTATCAATACATAGTCTACATATGAGATGCTAATGGGTCCCAGCTGGCTATTGAGGGCAATTTCCATAATTTGTTGTGTCCATTTAACTAGTAGACAAATCATTTTCTTAATTAGTTATCTTTTTTTCTGGATATCACCCCCAAAAAAAAAGAACAAAGTTGCAAACAAATCCCTAAAATAAGAAATATTATGATGAGTTTATTAGAGTTCATATATGGGTTATTGTAGAATTCAAAGGCAGAATACGTGATCTGAAATACAGTGAGTATAAACAATAGAAAAGTATACATCATGAAACAGAGGTAGAATGAAACAATTTGAATGTACATTTTAAAATGATTCCCATGGTTGCCTTTGGTACAAGTCACATGTCCTAAGCTATATGTGTTGCTTAGAGGTCCAAAATGTTTAATGCATTTCAAAACTAAGCTGTTAATCACAGGAAGATTTTTATTATACTTTTTTATGTCTCTGTTATACATGTTGTGTCTGATAATGGAAGCTTGTGCAGACCAGTTTTGTGGAACTATGATTATGTATGAGACACCAATCAACATGATTCACACATAGTCTGCACAAATGCCTCCCAGCATGCCAGCTAATGGTGATTATAATACCCCTCTTGCCAGACACATTATGGGCAAGTATATATCCTTTCTAGGAAATAGATACTGGCAGGACTGTATCAAAATGCAATGTAATAGCTGGAAATATACTTGAGTAGCCTCTACAGGTAAGATGTAGGCCAAACTATGAATGTACTGCCCAGACATCTCCAATATTACTTCTGTTCATGCAGATGCAGTTACCTATCATAGGCTGGTGGAATGCAGAAAGAGAATTTTCACGAGTGTAACACTCACTTTACACCTGTTATGGCGTCATCAGTCTATGTATCATTTATAACATCCCCTGCAATAGCTGCATTCGCATGTTTTTAGATGATTGACCAAAGTGGTACAAGAACTACACTCACCATATGAACCCCAGTGCCTAACAGACCAGTGTACTACCGCTCACTTATCTCCCCCCCCCTTTTTTAATTCTTATCTTAACTTTCTCCTTCCCCTATTCTCCATCTTTCTTCTACTTTAGTTGTCTCTTTTTTCTTTATCTCATAGGTAACAGATTCTCCAGCCCTTGACTTTATTATAGAGCTTGTCACAAAACTCTATTAATGATACATTTTTTTATTGTCTACTATTTTGTTACTTTTAATATATTTGTTTCTATGACATGTATCCTATATGAACATTGTACTGTCACATTTACTGTAGTAATATTGTGGAGTCATGCAATAAACTTCTCCAGGATAATACGAAAACCATGCATTATGAGTGAAACTTCGATTACCTAAAGAGTTAGCCTACAGGTAGATAAAGTGTGATTCTATGAGCATCAATTGCCTGAGGCTGAAGATGCAAAGAATTAGATCTGTGACTGCTGTTTTCCAGAGAAAATCATTATGGGGAGATTTCTTGGTGTGCGGTGGCAATGATGCCCTTTTTGAGAGATTTTTCCTTTGTTTGAGTTGATATGACCATGGAGCTGGGGTTCATGGGTGTAGGAGGCTTGAAAATCACATTTGGGGATGCAGGGTGATTTCCTCACTGCAAAACCCACTTAAATTTAAGTTTTTTGGTGTTGTATGTTTTAGGGATTAGGTTTTGGTGATTATGATCATTGAGTGGTTGTTTTTTGACAACCAATAGTAGAAGCTATCTAAATACAATGAGCTTTTGAAGAAAAACAAACTTTGTCCCACTGCTCTGTGAGATTTTCAATGATAAGTATGTCAAATTAATTTCTGAGCAATTTTCAAAAGTAGATGATGTATAGCCACTGATCTTTCAAAAGTAGAAAGCTATATCTGTTCTTATATCATTTGTAACACTGATTTTTCTTACTTCACAATCTGCTGCCTCTTCTTTTGTTATAAATAGCACTTTGGTTAGTATCATCTTCTCTATTTCAAAATATATACCTGTAATAAAAACAGTTGGCTCTTCTGTTTAATTTGCAGATTTTTGGTATGCATTGCATAATAATACAGGTCAAGGCTAAAAAATGTGCCTTGTGGTCTAGGCCAGCTGCATGCCCACAAACTAACACATAAAACACATCTTTTAAAAAAAGGGGATTTAGGGGGTTTTTTTTTGGGGGTAAAGGAGGGGGAGGGTGGGGGGTTTTTTTTTTTTTTTTTTTTTATTTGTGTTTTATTTTTTTTTGGGAATTATTTTTGTTTGGGTTTTGTTTTTTTTATGTTGGGGGTTTTTTGTGGTTTTTGTGGGTTTTTTTTTTTTAAGTGGGGGGGG
>NC_056750.1:687433146-687478039 GCF_019279795.1 Protopterus annectens
TTTTTAACCTTTTTGGGGGCCAAAAGGGAAGTAAATTTTTGGAAAAAATTTGTAAAAATTTTTTTCAAAAAGTTAAAAAAAAATTTTTAAAAAATTTTATTAACTTTTTGAAACCCAAAAACAATTTTTTTAAAAAAAAAAAAACCCCTTAACCTTGTTTTTTTTGCATGCAAATGAGTGTGAAAAGCACGGTGTTAGGCTACCACAGTCTATCTAGTACTTAGCACAAATAAGTATGGTAAAAAGCTACTTCTTTAGTGCAGGTATAAACTCTCCCAGCCTTCATTTGTTTAATGTGTGACTCTGACTAAGTTACTTAACCAGACAGTGCTCCTAGGTCATCCTACAAGAGAAACACTTACATGCAGTGAGCTGTCCAAAGCTGTTAGCAAATATGTTGTGCACTTGTCTTTTGAATTTCCGAACACTTCACATAGATGCTAATTCATGCTTGATTTTCAAGGGAATAAGTGTCTATTCCCATTTGACCATGATCCAGGTCTGACTATGAGCACAAACTTCCTGGATATGATCTTTACAAACATGGGAGAATGCTGCAACCCTTCCTCACTGGAAAGGTTGGGCCATAAAACCGTCTCGTATGTATTAAAAATAATGCTTGGATGTCCAGCCCTGGAACAGTTAGGAACTATCCTGAAGCTAACTTCTGACTATTAAATGAGTCCCTGGAAAATTCCAAGTGCCCAACAAACCACTGCCTATGTGGAATTGCTATCAAAAAACCTGTATAATCATGCTAATACAAGTCTGCATACATATGTCTGTACCTACCAGGAATAAGAATGGGGGAAAAAAACAAGTTAACATGTTGGAATCCCTATATCAATAGGTTGTATAATAAAAGGAAGATAATCATGCCAAAATTAGGAAGTGCAGTGTCAAGCAATTCAATCTATCCCTCATCATTCTAAACAAGCAACTCAGAGAACTAATAAAGTCTGTTAAAGCCAAATTTGGGGATAAAAGAGCATTCTAGCCTGAGGACAATCTCAAGGCTTCCTCCAGTTAAATGTACAACCTCAAAGGCAGTGCATAGATATGCACTAAACTAATTCTGAATAGGAAATCTACACTGAGCCTGAAGATATTGCAAATCCACTGGTCAACAAATTCAGCTCCAGGTTTTAGCCCTCACTTCCTGACACTCCTCAGGGAACACCAATAGACATATCCCTTACTACTGGGAAAGCATGTAGGCAGTAATATTATCTTTAACCATGACAGTGTCTATGGTAGTAAGGAAATCATTCTATATTGCACAACGTATACCAAAGGATATGGCATCAGTAACAACCCACCCCCCACTTTAACATTCTCACTCCGAGATCACACTAGAGTGAGGAAAAGAGAATATTCCCTTATCCACACCGTAGTACGATCTCCGCAACAGTCATCCCCATGACTCCTCTAGCTGCAGGCATACTTCAGCGAAAGTGTTTTTTGGTAAAATCACTTTCGTGGAAGTATGCCCAGCTGATAGTGATTCTGTGTTGTATATATTCACAGTGATATCAGAATTTAAAATCACAGGAAATATTTGAAATAACATTGAAGGAAAGGTTCAGACAAGTAAAGGATAAGAAAATTAGAGATGAACATAAGGTTAATCCATGAATTCTCAATAGAATACTACAACAATGTAACTGGCACCTGCTACAGACTCTAGCACTAGACCAGGCAGTCGACTTTTTCAATAGTACTTTTATAAATGTTATAAATACAATAGCTCCCACTAAGAAACGTAGAACCAAATTTAACTATGCACCTTGGCTAAATAGGTCCACAAAAGCCCTACTAAAAACCAGGGACAATGCCTGGAAGAATTGGAAAAAGAACAATTCTGGCCATAATAGACAAATATATCAACAACTTCGAAATCAGGTCAAAAACAAAAAAAATGGATAAACAAAACTACTTCCTTAATGTCCAAAACAAACATTCCAAAAACCCACAAAAATTCTGGCAAGCTATCAATTCCCTTCTAAAACACAGCAAAACTACCACCCCAGCCCCAAACACCAAGACTAACAATGACAGCATAGCTTCTCAATTTAATCACCACTTCAGAGAATCTATTCTCACATTATCTACCCAACTATCTGACAATAATTCTACACTCATGCCAACTACATATAACAAAGATTTATCCTCCTTTACACTTTCACCTGTACCAACCTCCATGGTAAAAAAAACTGCTATTAAAACTAAAACCTACCACCCTTGCAGCAGATGGTTTACTCATTAATTTCCTAAAATTAGCTGCAGAGTCCCTGGCTTACCCTGTTTCAGTTCTTATTAACCACTCCATACAAGAAGCTCAAATCCCCAAATTATGGAAAGTGTCATACATTATTCCTCTACACAAAAGTGGCAACTCCTACGAGCTATCAAACTACCACCCCATTGCTATCCTATCCCCCCCTTTCTAAGCTCCTAGAGAAACGTATTCACACACAAGTGATGCACTTCTTAATCTCACACAATCTTCTCTCCTCTACACAGCATGGCTTCTGCCCAAATCATAGTACAACTACTGCTCTTCTGTCCTTCACCAATCAGATTAACCAACTTAGAAACAACAATCACTTTATCAGCCATATTCCTAGATCTATCTAAGGCATTCGACATGGTCTCTCACAACCTACTTCTAGACATTAACTACAATGTCCTTTGCCCCCTCCACTACATCCTGGTTCAAAAACTATCTCTCTGATAGACAACTGGCAGTCAAATGGCAGGGTGTACCATCACCTTTACTACCAACTATTATTGGCTTTCCACAAGGATCAATACTAGGTCCACTACTATTCACAATTTTCACCAATAAACTACATATCTCCACTCTGCAAGCATCACTCATACAGTACGCAGATGACTCCACCTTAATCTGCTCAGCCCCATCCATAGTGACCCTTTAAAACCTTACCCAAGAATCCTTCTGTTCCATCGAGAAATGGATTACTGATATCCAACTTATTCTAAACCCCAACAAGACAAAATTACTTTTCTTTAACCCCAATAAATCCAGGACCATACCTACCTCCTTCACTATCACCTCCAAAAATGGCACAACAATCTCTCCCTCACCCCATACTAAGCTCCTCGGTGTAATAAGGATCTTCACTTTGATGTCCATCTCTCTCAAACCATTAAAAAGGTACATAAAAAGCTAGGAACTCTATACAAACACAAACAGTTGCTATCAGATCAAGCACGAATCACTCTAGCCCAAACACACCTACTGTCTACTCTATTGTATGCTTCCCCAATACTAACCCACATCAGGAAAACAGACATGGACAAACTAGACTCATGTTACAACAAAATAGCAAAATTCACAAATAACTCCACATTTAGAAGCCATCACTGTCTTGCCCTAAAAGAGCTACAGTGGTTAGAACTCCCACAATTAATTAGTTATCACCAACTAGTCCTCACCTACAACATAGTAAAAAAATCCCCACAAAGCCCCAGCCTTAAATCAACTACTAAACAAATACATAACAAACCGTCACCTGTGGTCATCCAACAAAACCCTACTCTGTGTATCTAAACCTAACAATACTGCAGGAAAAGCTCTTTTCTCTTATTCCATCACCAAGAAAAGGAACAGCCTCCCCCAGAATATCACATCAGCTCCATCTATATTGCTATACAAAAAATTACTCAAGTTGTACCTCGCACAGTGCTGTATATGTCCTTGCATCACTTAGATGCACCCCGCCCTCACACTTACTACCCAGTATTCTCACTCTTTACGATACCTACAATACTGTAATTAAATTACTCCCATGAGGAGCTTGTACACAAACCATTATGTTTTGTATTTATATATTATCTCTTGTGAAATACCTCTTTCACTGCATAAGGAAATAGGGAGTATTTCTCTCCAAAATACTCCTATCCAATTTCAACTATGTGTAAACTATGACTGCATAAGCTTGCATAGAACAAACTATTGCATATATATATATATATATATATATATATATATATATATATATATATATATATATATATATATATTTATTTATTTTTTTAATTGCGTTGTATTATATATCCTTTGTTTATATATATATCATGATTGTTTATTTATATTCACTGTATTTGTTTAATGTGGAGCTTTTCTCCCCGGGCCTCTACTGTAAATGGACCTTGCTCCAGTCGGACATTCCCTGTTAACAAATGTAAAATAAAAATAAAATAAATAAATAAATATGGCCATCTAGTGGGGGATTCTGGCTATACACACATACACACACACACACACACACACACACACACACACACACACACACACACACACACACAGTAAACCACCATAATCAGGCACATACCCACACTAGGAACATTGTAGAGCATATGTTTGGGCTGCTCAAGTCACGGTTATGCTGCCTTGAGATATCTGGTGGAGCCCTGCAGTACTTTTCAGCTACATGTGCACACAAATTGTGTGCTATGCTACGCAATATGATCCTGTGGAAACAGCTGTGGCAGGAACATCACAGGGAAGGGGGACACAGCCCCCCACCATTGCCAAGGTCCCCACAGGAACAGGGGGACTCACAGGAATCACCACCTCAGCCTGTCTCTGTAGGCAGATGTAGGCATGCCCAATATGCCCGGCCCTTGGCAACGAGGCAACATACTGCAAACGATATGCATAGAAAAGCTAACACTGGAAGAAACTGACTTATTGAATCAGCTAGTCAACAATAGCTCTATTAGACTTATGAAGCCCAATAATGGTAGGGGACTAGGAGTAATGGGCTACCAAGACTATTCAGCCCATATGTTTAACATTCTGTTTGACTCTGACAAATATATGCAAGTTTCTAGGAACAAAATCAACATTGCAGATAAACTGATCATTTTTTCCTACATCTTTCACACACACAAAAAAGTAATTAAAGAACTATATAAAATTTTACCAATTAACAAACCCTCAGCCCCCTTGATATTTGGTTTACCAAAATTACTTAAGTCTAATTCAGACCCTCTTCTGAGTCCCATTGTGTCAGCCAAAAGTTCATAAACTTATCCTGTGACTGTATTTATCGACAGAATGTTGAAACCCTTCATTACAAAAAACACCTGTTTGTTAAGAGCTTTGTTATGGGTTATCAGTCATGTGTGGTACCGGGAGGACCTGACTTTTGTCACTTTCGATGTTGTTAAATTATTTTCAGCCATATCCCACTAAGAAGGTTTACAGTTATTTGAGGAGGTTTTAATTCATTATAACTTCCATTCCAACACAGATATCAAGGTGATACATACTTTTATCGAAATTGTGTTGGACTGTTTGTGCGTGTGCATGTCTATGTGCCACTTTCTCTTGCACTCTTATAATCTAACAGTGTGGGTAATACCATAACATGCCTTAAACCATAATACAAACTGTGATGTGGCCAACTACACCAAGGCACTCTATATGCATCTTCAGGATTGCATGGACCGTGCTATCCCAAATAAAATCAAGACTCCTTCCTCAGGCAAGAAGAAACCAGTCTGGTGGACCCCGGCCATAAGCAAACTTTACAATAAAAGGAGGAGACTTATACAAAAAAGGCCAAATCTCAAGTAGAAAAATCATCCCTGATCAGCATTAGTAAGAAATTGAGGGCCCTCATCAAGTCAACTAAAGCTAAATTTGAAAAGAAAGTTGCCAAGGATGCCAAGGATAACCATAAGGCCTTCCATGGCTACGTCAAAAACCTAAATGGCAACGCTCAGGTTTGTTCTGAGCTAGTACAAAATGGAACAAAATACACTGACCCTTCTGACATCGCCAACATCTTGGCTGACAGGTTCAGTGCAAATCCCCCCCACCACCACCACCTACAGGGCCTATTACCATTCCAGGGGATTGTATAAGTCCAATTATTACTGATACGTTGGTTAACAAGGCTCTATCTAAAGCTAAAAACACTGCCTCCATGGGACCAGATGGTGTCCCAGGCTGTGTCATATGCGAGCTCCAAAAGGAATTAACCCCGCATCTTAATACCCTGTTCAGTCTCAGCCTCTCCACAGGATATGTGCCCAGAGAATGGCGCACAGCAACGGTGGTCCCACTACACAAGGGTGGGGCCACAACTTACCCTGGGAACTACCAACCAATAAGCCTGACCAGTCTGATCTGTAAGGCTATGGAGCGAATCATTATGGAACTCATAAATGGAGAGATTGGAAACCTCCATTTGCTGGACCCCACAAAGTATGGCTTCATCAAGGGCAGATTATGCCTCCTGAACCTGGTGGATTTCTTTGAGACAGTTACTCAGGCTATAGATAAGGGAAAGTAGGTACACACGGCTTACCTTGACCTTGATAAAGCATTTGACACCATTCTCCATTTGGGTATTATTGATAAGCTCACCAGCCTGGGCATAAACCCTTATGTCACAAGATGGATCGGAAACTGGCTCTCAGACAGATCCCATAAAGTAAGAGTAGCGGGATCTATGTCCGAATCCAGACCAGTAACAAGTGGTGTGCCTTGGGGCTCTGTCCTGGGGCCCCTCCTGTTTGGTATATACTTCTCAGAAGTACAGGGAAGCACGGAAGGGCTATGGCTGACTAAGTTTGTGGACGACTGCAAACTGGGTGCTATAATAGAGTCTCCGGCCAGCATGGAGATCCTCCAGAAGGGCCTAAATGAGACTGATGCATGGTGTCAAAGCCATGGTCTCAAGCTAAATGCAAAAAAAATGCGTAGTAATCCCCTTTGGAAAAAAACAGAGTACCTGCAAACTACAACATAGGAGGTAATCCCCTGAAATCTGAAGAAGAAATAAGGGATCTAGGGACCCAAGTAGATTGCCAGCTTTCCTTTTGATAACCATGTTGCCAAAGTGGTTAGAAAATCCTTTTATGTGACCCATCTGATCATGAAAGGGTTCGCATCAAGATCTAAGGATGTAATGGTGCCCCTCTACTCTTCCCTCATCAGACCCATTATTGAGTACAATGCACCAATTGGAATGTACCTGGCTAGACATCTCCAGCAGCTGGAGAGAACACAGAGGTACCTAACCAAGAGAATTACTGGCCTCAAACAGTTGCCCTATGCAGCACGATTGAAAAAGCTAAGACTGTTCTCTGTTGCATACCGCTTTCTCAGAGGCGATCTCTGTCTAACGTACAGAGCCATGTTCAACCCAGAATTGTTGAACATGCTCCATCTTAGCAAAACCAAATCTACTCAAGCTACATGCTTTAGGGATATAAACCTCAACACAACAATGAATAGAACATGCTGGAGGGATAAATTCCCTTTGCAGAGACTTCCCTTACTATGGAACAGGGTCCTGATGTACATAAGACAGAGCCCCTCACTATCACTCTTCAAGAGGAACCTTGATGAGTAGATGGGTAACAGAAAGTTCACACCGGGGATCACACCAACAGCACTACTAGATAGGGGCCAAGGGTTCTAGCTGCTAGTACAAGGGTCTAGGGAACTACTAAAGAGGCGGTGAATACCACACAACATGGCTGGGCTAATATATGCCTTCGGGCTGATAGCTCAGTACCAACCTATGAACCTATATTGCTAGGAGACAATATGGTTACTATAACATCATCATACAGTGTAACAGCCTGTTTAAAGCTAAAATTTGTTTGGGGGAGGCTACCATAATCTTCTTCATTGAGCTCTATAGTCTGTTGTGTCACACTTTTTTGGGTGGATTAGGCTGTAATAACCTTTGTCATACAGTGATATAGCCTGTTGTGTAGCCTAGTGTGTGTGTGTGTGTGTGTGTGTGTGTGTGTGTGTGTGTGTGTGTGTGTGTGTGTGGTAAGACTGATACATAAGCTTCCATGTACTACAGCCTGTTAGGTGGTGCTTTACAGGTAGCAGTGACATACTTCCTCATACCATGTTACAACTTATGATGTAGTTAAGTGGAGATGAGAAAACAACTGTCATTTATACAACAGAAGTATTGAATAGTTTTGTCAGGTTATCATACACCTGGATGAAAGGCAGCAGTACAAATGCTTAGGTGGATAAGTAACATAATCAGAGTGTCATTATGTTACCAAAGTATCACAAAGGAAGACAACTTTTGCAGACAATAATAATACTTCACATTTCACTAGAAGAAATAATCAGGGCTGTGAAATAGCACTGCACCAATTGTCACTTCTGGTTTAAGAATAACATGTATCCTTTATACAGTTAAATTCAAATGTCTTTCTGTATTCTTTCTTAGAATACGTACAAAGGCGGTAAAGTAGTTGTGACACCCGTGCACTGGCCCAGCAATTAAGGAGCCTCAATCCTCACCACTACCACCAGTGAGGGGCATCCATATTGGGAAGGATAACAAATACACACACAGTAAAGTACAATTTTCCTTAAGAACACACAGAGATCACAGTCAGTCTGGGGCAGGTTTCTCCCTTTCTCTCCAGATCATCAATAAGACTCCTCACTGGCACAGCTATAGAGTGGGGATCTTAGCCAGGGTCCCAAGCTAAGTCCTCCTAGCACTCGCTCTGTCCAACCAGTGCTTCATGTCTCTGCCCAAGTACCTGACACACACACACACACACACACACACACACACACACACACACACACACACACACACACACACACACACACTTTGAGATATGATTTATATACAACCACACAGACACTCCTGGAGAAGGCTGGCACAGGTTCCCTAGGTGTGCCCCTTCTGTCCAGGCTATAAAGTAGTAATCACTGTCACCAGGACCTTTACTTATCAGCTACTAAAAAGGCCCTTGCAATCAGTGTCCAATTATTACTGTGCAATATTATTATCCACTTGGTAAGTGTGACTGAACAGCAAGACTATTGGAGTGGCTTTGTACAGTATCGCTATATATATGCAATGCACTCTAGAGCTTAAATTATCTCTACACAAAACACCCACACTTGAAAGGTTTAAAAATATTTAATAATAAATAGTAAAGAACACAAGACAATACTTCTTATTACACAGTGTTAGTCAAGAGTTCAGAGATCACAGGAAAATGCTTAAAATAATACAGTAGAATAGTTCTGACATCAATACAGAAAACAACTAGTCTAATCTTCCTATTCCCTAGCTATATCTAAGAGCAAACACTGTTCTAAAATAAACTTACATATAGAGCAAAGCAGTACTGGTGATGTTGGATGTTCTGAAGACAAATGCGAAATTCTCTGAGTCTCTCTGTCCTTAAATTGATAGCACCGTACTACTGACTCATTTCAGATTATATCATTTTTTTCTCTGGTTCCCAGACTAACAGAAACTCAGAGTTTAGCAGCCCTTTTGATCTTGCACTTGGTCAGGAAGCTGCAGCAATACAATACATTATACGTGCAAATTCCAGCAATGAACTCTGGTCTCAAAACAACAGAAAAAAAATCTGTTGGTTTAGACATCATGGCACGGAGTTTGAGATCAAACATTTATACAAGGCTTGACTTATCAGCTTTCTTCCAGCAGAGTGTACTGTTACATTTTGACAGTCAACATTTGACACCATTTTCTTCCATTTAAGAGAACAAGCTTGTGGCTTATATTAATATTTACAAATGACAGAATTATCTACAAAATTCTATCTGGCTAGGCTGGCAGCCTTCACATATCTTCCCCCCGTAGAACTCAAGCTAGTTTGTCAAGTGACCCTTGAGAAATGTTGCTTGAGAGAGTTAGGTTTATCTGAGCATACCTTACCCCATTCCCTGTCTTGTGAACCCATCTGTGTTGGCATTGCTACCCCCACTGCGGTGCTGCACTGACATATCATATGCTTGCAACCATAGGCTCTATCTTAGCAACTTGGCATTTTGCTGCCTGGCTCTGTTTAACTATGTTAGGGGATTGTGATCTGTAACTATAGTGAATTTTCTTCCATACAGATAAGGTTGAAGTTTCTGCAGTGCCCACACTATGGCTATACATTCCTTTTCTACAGCTGCATAGCATTCCTCCCTGGGTTGGAGCCTACAACTGAGATAAACCACTAGGTGCTCTTCTTCCTCTGAAGAAATCTGGTTAAGTACAGCCCCCACCCCATGGTTCAAAGCATTTACCTGCACAACAAATTCTTTGCTGTAATCTGGACTGACTAACACATGGGGTCCTCCCAAAACTTCTTTAAGCTTCTGGAATGCCTGCTCACATGCTGGGGTCCACACTACCTTATCTGGCCTGTTTTTCCTTGTCAGGTCTTTGAGGGGATCAGCTGTGGTACTGTAGCTGGGGACAGACTTTCTGTAGTACCCTGCTATCCCTAAGAATGCCCTCATCTGCTTTTTGGTAACAGGTGCAGGCCATGCCCAAACTGCTTCCATTTTGGCAGGTTCTGGCCTGATCTTACCACACCCCACTCTATGTCCCAGGTAGGAGACCTCTGCCATACCCACCTGACATTTGCTCAGCTTAATGGTCAATCCTGCCCTTTGTAGTCTGCCCAGCACATCCCTGACATGTTGAAGGTGGCCTTGCCAGGAATGGCTACAGATGGCAATATCTAGATAAGCAAGGGCAAACCCTCATACTCCTGCTAGGATGTGATCTACCAGTCTCTGGAAAGTCACTGAGGCATTTTTTATCCCAAAGGGCATCTTTGTGAACTCATACAATCCAAAAGGAGTCACAAAGGCTGACCTCTCTCTAGCACTGGGAGTCAAGGGCACCTGCCAGTAACCATTGGTAAGATCAATGGTTGTAAGATACTTAGCCTCACCCAGCTGCTCTAGGGCCTCATCCAACCTAGGCATGGGGTAAGCATCTGACTCTGTATGACTATTTAATTTTCTGTAGTCCACACAGAACCTGGTGCTGCCATCCTTCTTTGGCTTCAGCACCACTGGGGAGGCACAGGGACTGTTGGGCTCTTCAATTACCCCTAGTTCAAACATCTTCTGTATCTCGTCCCTCAGAGTCTGTATGACTCTCTCAGATACACTATAAGGGCCCTGAATAATAGGCCTTTGGTTCCTGTATCCACCTGGTGCTGCACCAGGTGGGTGCACCCTGGTTTCCCAATGAACATGCCCCCAAACTCCTGTAACACTGTTAGGATTTCTCAAACCTGGGTAGGAGATAGCTGCTGGGACATTGCTACCCCTACCACTGAGGTGTCAGTCCAAGCCTCACCAAGGAGATCAGTCACAAGATCTCCCTCAGACTCCTCCTGCAAGTCACTGCAAATACTTAGCACAGTGGCCTCCCTATCATGGTAAGGTTTCATCATGTTAACATGGTACAATTTGTGCCCCAGCCTCCTGCCTAGCGGTTCTAACATGTAGTTAACATCACTTACCTTTCTTACCACCTTGTAGCTTGTTGCATCTGACAAGAATGAGAACCATTACCTGCTGCCCTACAGCATGCTCTCTAGCTCGAGCATTCCTGTCATACTATAACCTTTTCTGTTGGGCTTCTGCCAGGTTCTCCTGGGCCAAGCCCATGAGTTCCCTGAGCCTTGTCCTGAGGTTTAGGACATATGCCACAACAGACTCCTTGTGAGATTCACACTCACCTTCCCACTCATCTGACATTAAATCTAGAGGTCCCCTCACCCTATGCCCATATAGCAACTCAAAGGGTGAAAAACCTGTGGATTCCTGGGGAACATCTCTGAAAGAAAACAACAGATTGGGCAAATATTTGTCCCACTCCCTCTTAAACTGGTCTGCAAATGCCTATAGCATGGACTTGAGTGTAGAGTTTAACCTCTCAACGAGAGCATTAGTCTGAGGATGGTAGGGGGTGGTCCTCAGGTGCTTCACCCCACAGTACTTCCACAGACAAGCCAGCAGGTCTGACATGAAATTGGCACCTCTGTCAGTCAGCATTTCTTTTGAGAGACCTACCCTGCTGAAAATCTTTAACAAAGCATTTGCCACCTTTTCTGTCTCAGTAGAGGACAAAGCCACTGCCCCAAGGTATCTTGTAGCATAATTTACTAGCACTAGGATATACTTTTTCCCTGTAGAACTTGGGGTACTCAGAGGCCCCACAATATCCATAGCTACCCTCTGAAATGGCTCCTCAATCACAGGCAAAGCAAACAATGTAGCTCTCACCTTGTCTCTTGCCTTGCCTAACTTTTGGCACTGCTCACAGGCCCTGCAGTACCCTGTTACACCTCTGGAAATTCCAGGCCAATAGACATTCTGCATAATATGTCTCTTTGTATGTTTTATGCCCATATGACCTGCAAAGAGAATATCATGGGCTATGGCTAGATGCGCCAGACAGTAGGCTCTAGGCACTACCAACTTAGCAGAAACAGAAAACTCAAGGGTTTAGCAGCCCTTTTGATCTTGCGCCTGGTCAGGAAGCTACAGTAATAAAATACATTATACATGCAAATTCTAGCAATTAACTCTGGTCTCAGAACAATATAAAGAATCTGCTGGTTTTGACATCATGGCTCTGAGTTTGAGATCAAACATTTATACAAGGCTTGACTTATCTGCTTTCTTCCAGCAGAATGCACTGTTACATTTTTGACGTTCAACATTTAACACCATTTTCTTCCATTTAAGAGAACAAGCCTGTGGCTTATATTAATATTTACAAGTGACAGAATTATCTACAAAAATTCTATCTGGCTAGGCTGGCAGCCTTCACATATCTTCACAGTAGTTTTAATAAAGGACTTACTATATATGCATGAAGCAGTTTACAAGTCAACCTCAACCATTACTTTACATCAGAATGCACACTTACCTTGTAGCCTATCAGATCACCTGTTTGTGTGTCTGGATGTTGTATAAACAATCCCAAGGGCCTAAGGAAGTTTTGCTTTGTAACACACTGCAGTGAGCTTGCGGATTGATTATAATCTCTTGGAAAGTTGGTTTGGCTTTCATTACATCAGATTCCATCCTAGTTGCCTTTTACTCTGGATGTACCATACATTTATCTGAATGTGACTTACTTTATGTCAGATTTTTGTTATTTCTTTATTAGTTTTCTTAATGACCTTTTTCACACCAGACTACAACCTCTTGTCTGACAAAGTCTTTTATAAGATTCCCTTAACCTTTCCCACACAATGCAACAGCCATCTGTATAGTAAAGTATTGGGTTAGGGTGCTGCTTCTTCATCCATCTATACAGTTGCCTGGTTAGTCTTTAATGTATGGTGTTACTTTAGCATTTCTGTTCAAGTCAGTCATTTTGCACTAGTCTGGAGACAAAAGACATTATGTCCCATGTGTGTGATAAAGCTAGTTGCTCTTGTAGGTAGGCAGTAGTGAGTTCAATGCTGTGAATAGTCTACCAGGATGTAGCAAAGACATCAGCAGATATGAATTATATTTGTGAGATACTGTGAAATCAGCATAACTATTCCTGTAAAGTTTAAGATTTTTTTTTTACTAAAATATGACAATTTTATAGCATTTGACCAAAATTCACACTAATCCAAGTTAAAAGAAATAAACCTCAGTATAATGCTTTCAGGCAAATGGGTCTAGTTTTGGGGTCTGACTTTATATAACATTGTAGCTGTGCATTCTCTGAAAATACAGATTTTAGGAGCACAGCACAGAGGGTTAAGACTATAGGCTGTTGGTGAGTTTCTTTCTATATTCTTCTATGTAATTCCTTCTCTGTTTGTATGTGTACTGTGCAAATCTAAGTAAGTTGGATTGCTAGACCATATCTAGATCTAACTGCAGAAAAGAGGATCATGCACATTTAGAAAATAAATAAAAACCGAAAGATATACAAATCATAAAAAATAAAAACTGAAAGATATACAAATCATAATAAATAAAAAAACAAAAGACATGCAAATCATTTGGAGCTACGTTGAAAGCTTCCCTTAAAAACCTGAACCAAAATATGCATGGCATACAAGGACAATGCATGCAGTGCTGTTAGCAAATGCCAGTTGAAGGAGATATTAGATACAATGCACCTTTGGTTTGGACTCTTCATTTTACAACATTTGTCAAAGCTTACAGATTTTTCTTTAAGTAAAGAACAGAAGACGTCCCATATTACATATGATGCTTTGTTTTCTGTGGCATGTGTAGTTAAGTTACTCTGCTTAACAGAAACTTGTTTCCAGTTATGTTTCTGGGTTAGTGGGGAAATTTGGCCTCTTTTACTGATGGCAAATATTTGTCTTGCCACAAAACTTTCTAATGCTGTGTAGTATTAAATACTGCCTGATTTTAATTCCATCAGAACAATAGTCAGAATAAAGATGAAGCGGTGTAGTACACGGATTTGATGTGTGGTACTCCAATTAGAATCTGTTTCTCTTATTATGGATGTAGGGCATTTACAAACGAAACAACTACTGCATTCTCTGCATGATACTTGAATGAAAATAAAGTAGGCATTCATTTTTTACTCTGTATTTTCCATCTGTTCTCCCTGCTGACCAACACTTTCTTCCAGCTGACTGTTTGGCCTCTTCATTCTTCTATTTTATAAACTAACTGCTGTAATGAGGATTAAAACAGTTTGTTAATGGGCCATTCCTATTTGCCTGAGGTGGTGGTAACACAAAAGAATGTAGAAGATCCCATAGCATTTATTGAAAAAAGGAGGGGTTGTTCTGTCCAAAATTTCCAAGCCAGTATGACTACAACCTTGGGTCTGCCCTGAAAAGAGGCTATTGACCTAGCAGGACTGACCTATTTTCTGTGTTGCAGTTCTAGTACAGACTTCATTTCTATGAATTTGTGCAGAGCTAATATAGCAGAGCTCCTGACTGTGTTGGATTCTATTACCATCTGAAATACCAAACTGATAAGTACACTTTTTTGCAACTTGATTTGCACTGTACTGTATTTATATATTTGCTTTATTCTTTCTGTCCTTCGTTGTCTGCACTGTTTGTTTCTCAGGGTAGCTCAGTAGCTAGTTTCAGGTGGCAGGTTGTTGACCCAGCCCATCTGAGGTGTTAGCTATTGCCTGAGGTGTATTTTATGTGTTGCACTTCTAGTACAGACTTCATTTCTGTGAATTTATGCAGAACTGATAAAGCTAAAGTCTCCTGGCTGTGTTGGATTCTATTGCTATCAGATATACCAAACTGATAACTGGGTCTTGGTGAGTACCTTGTTTTTCACAAAATCTCACCAAGGCGATACTGATATATAGACTGCATTTATATAGCACATATCATGGATATAAGTAGGTCAAAAATTAAAAACGATAGCTGGGTGCACAAGACCCAGGATAAAATAAAGTGCCCAATCCTGGTAGGCGCACTGGAGCCAGGACTGGAAAAAATGACAGTGTAGAATCCTCTAAATAAGGAAACATGCCTACAATGGGGCCTGGCCAGGCTCAGGGGGGAGGATAGCCCCCCTGTCGTGGAAGAAAGTAGCAGTCCACAGAAATCACAAAAACTGATAGGCCAAAGAAGAGCCATAAAGATGATAGAGTGGACTATTGAGGATAAGAAAAAAATTATGCATTGTTAAAAAAATTGGCAAAAAGCCCAGAATTTCCAGACACAAGATATACAAAATATTAAGAGATAAATTAGAGGAAAGAAAAATACTTCCGCAAGAAAAGCCTTCAAAAGCATTAATATTTGACCTCTGTCTAGTGCAGTAAAGAGATATTAACTGCTGTTTTTATATTTATATAGATGTAATTTTCACATTTTTCTAAATATCTCAGCAACCAAGTAACACAGACAGAGCTCCTTAGCCTCATATGAAAGCTCTCAGCTAGATAAATAAAATGCTGCTGACAGTATGTGTGTAACTTGAGTGGTTGTTGATATATTTTAAGTTGTTTACAAAATATTACAACTATAATAGTTACTGTGTTTACTGTGACTTATAAAATTCAGTTTAAGACCTAGAACCTAAAGAATACCGCCACTATAAAAATAGTTTGTGCTGAAGACTTTGCCATTTAGAATTCTTTCATCATCCCTGTGGTTCCAGAGATAAGAATATTTGTTTGAAAGGTGACAGCATAATTTGATTCTGTCAAAAGGCTTAGGTTCCGCCCATTGGTAGTTACAGTGCCAACTTCCTGAGCTCCGCTGGAGTGGATGAGTTAACAGCTTAGGTCATGGTTATAATTTGGCTCCTAGAAAACAACGAAGTGCAAAGACTTCTCATCTCCTCTTTGTTGATGATTTGAAACTGTATAGCTCATCAGATGATGAACTGAAAGCACAACTGCAAGTTGTCAAAACTTTTTCAGATGATATAAGAATGTCATTTGGTCTTGATAAATGTGCAAAAGCAACCTTTAAAGCAGGAAAACTGCAACACCAAGAAATCATCAGTTTGGGACAAGAATGTGATATAAAAGAACTTGATCAAGAGGGAGTGTATACATTTGGGAATTGAAGGATTAACAATAAAACATGAACAAATGTTAATAAAACTTAGTAAGAGTACTTCAGAAGACTTAAATTAATCCAGAAAATAGCATTCACATCTAGGAACAAAATTCAAGCTATAAACCAATTTGCTCTTCCTGTCATAATTTACAGTTTTGGAGTGACTGACAAGCCTCAAAATGTGCTGGATAGATTAGATAGGAAAACAAGAAGGTTGCTTCATGCTTACCAATGATTTCTAAAAATCAGTGTATACCAAGATTATATATTTCCCATTTTGAAAGAGGGATGGGATTGGGCCTCCTTGAAATTGATTTCATGTATAGATATTCAATCATGAGACTCCACACATCTGCTGATCTCACAAGACCCATACTTAGTGAAAGTTTTGAAACATGAGGAGAATAAATCTAAGATGACTTCTCTGCTTAGGCTAGCAGAAGCATATCAGCTTCAAGCAGGAATGGAAATCAAACCACAAGCAGATAAAAATCAGGCAGCTACTAAATGTGCCAAAAAACAAAAGAAAGAATATAAGGTGAAGGACCAGATGAGAAGGCAAGAAATGTGGAAAAAGCATTAATATAGTTGCAAGTATAGAAAACTTCTGGAAGATCCTCATGTTGATCAGAAAAAAATGCAGGAATGGTTAAGGAGAGGTGAATTTAAACCAACAGATGAAAGGCTATTATTGGTGGCCCAAGATAGTGGGCTATGTACACACTGGTTTATAAAGTCCATTGAACATTTGGGAGAAATGGATAAATGTAGGTTTTGTAAAACAGAATTGGAAATCGTTGCACACCTCATTGCTGGTTGCAACAAACTAATGACAGAGGGACCATATACTGAAAGGCATAATAATGTGGTGAGACTGTTGCACTAGGGATTGTGCAAACATTATGGTACTGAAGTGGCTGAAAAACACTGGAAATATCAGCCACAAAGCATCATAGAAAATGATGAAATCTACATCACTTAGGATCACCCATTACCAACAGTTCAAGAGATAGATGCTAGAAAACCTGATATAGTGGTCCAGGAAAAGAAGACAAAAGTAGCATTGATCATGGAAATCGCCACACCCAGTGACTATGGTGTCCTGCGTACAGAGAGACACAGTCATAAAATATCAGGATTTGCAAGCAGAAATGAGAGCAATGTGGAAGAAAGATGCTCAGATAGTTCCAATAGAAGTAGGAGCAATGCGTCTTATAAAAGAGTCTACAATCCTATTTAAATACGCAATCAATACATGTAACTCTGTACGAATTGCAGAAGGAATCATTATTGGGCACATTGTGGGTGCTGCAAAGATCACTTTTGGCTGACATCAAAGAGTGAAGTAATACTAATTTCATTATCTTTAATAGTACTTTGACTTAGGAATGGAGTCCATTCCCATCATGGTATCAGAAACGCAAAATTTGGAAAAATTAAAAAAATAAGTACACTTTTTTGCAACTCAGTTTGCACTGTACTGTATTTATATATTTGCTTTATTATTTATGTATTTGCTGTAATGTTTCAGTCCTTTGTTGTCTGCACTGTTTGTTTCTCAGGGTAGCTCGGTAGCTAGTTTCAGGCAGGGGGTTGTTGAGCCAGGCCATCTTAGGTGTTAGCTATTGCCTGAGCTGTATTTTCTGTGTTGCACTTCTTGTACAGACTTCATTTCTGTGAATTTGTGCATAATTGATATAGCAGAGCTAAATTCTCTAGGCTGTGTTGGATTCTATTACCGTCTGATATACCAAACTGATAAGTACAGTTTTTTTGCATCTTGATTTGCACTGTACTGTATTTATATATTTGCTTTATTATTTATATATTTGTTTTATTGTTTTTGTCCTTTGTTGCCTCACTGTTTTTCCCACCCAATTGTTGATGTGGTGTTAAACTTGGTGGCTTTGGAATTGCCCTTCCCTGCTCTATGTCTGAATTTTGTCACTCCTCTCAGTCCAATCTCATTTGATCACTCAACGTAGTGCAGTGAGATTATTTGGGTAGGAGTACCCCCTTTGCTTCTTTAACTTTCAACACTCCTCCCTATTCTATCTCATCAGCTCAGTGTTCTGAGCAGAGAGAGAGAGAGAGAGAGCATTTGGGAAGGCCAACCCCCTTAGTTCCCTAATGTTGAACTGTCTACTGTTTCCTCCCTCTCCACTTAAAAAAAATGCACTTTATTCAGTTGCTTTTATTTTAATTGTGTTCATACTTCATTACCTTATTTTTGCTGTATGCTCTTAAGTGTTCAAGTGCTTTTCTCCTGATGCATTTATTCCTGCTTGTTAGTAGCCTGATTAAATGTATCCATTATTCTAAGCATTTTTGCTTTGGTTTTAGCACTTGTGCTTCAGGCCAGTTACTTTACATTTAAGAAGGTTCTTGTGGTCTACACTCTTGTGGACAAACTCTTATCAAAGCCCTATCTCCATAAGTCCGCCCAAGCAATTGGAACACTGTCTGGACAATTCCCATCAGTTTCGCCTGCCAGCCTGGTCAACATGGGCATACTGAGACAGTGTAGCAACTGCCTCATGTTTACTGACAACCCTCTTCTCCTAACACATAATTCTTCCACCTGTGAGAAATGTATGTACATCAGTAACCTGGAGTCCATGCTCTCTCATGCCATGATTAGTACTCCTGACAAAGAGGAAATTATCAGCACAAACACCACACCACTCACATCACATAGCCAAGCACAACACACACACACACACACACACACACACACACACACACACACACACACACGCGCACATGCACACATGCACACACATGCACACACGCACACATACATGCGCACACACATGTGCACACACACACACACACACACACACGCACACACACACACACACACACACACACACACACACACACACACACACACACACACACACACACACACCTATGCAAAGGTCCTTAATAAAAAAATTACCCAAACAGCAGAGACCTCCAAAACACATTCACAAATATTCCACACATAAAACCAAACACATCACATACAGCAGACAGCACACCAGTGTCTCACAAACGCAGCCCATAAGTTAAAACAATAAACCATTACAGCCCACAAGACATAACAATAAACCAAATGCACTAGTCATTGGAGACTCAGTTGTGAGGCACACTGATGTCCTCCTCAACAGGCTCGACAAGGAGAAGGTCATGGTCAGTTGTCTGTCTGGTGCCAGAATCTGCCACATCACGCATGCAAGTAAGTCTCTCCACAACAAGTACAAATACAACTCTGTCATTTAAATGTTGGTGTGAATGACTTGAGATGTACCTCCCTGGACTATATGAAGAGAGACATGATTGAACTTTCAGAGTATGAGTTCCAGGCAAGTATGACCCTAGCCCTAAGCAGCATCCTACCTTCACCATGAATGGTACCGTAATACCAACAAAAAATAATTGACTTCAACAATTGGCTTAGTTTCTGGTGTCATTCCAAGGGATCTAGTATCTGTCTGCCTGAGATGATATGGTCGACAGGCCTTGATGCTTTGCCAGAGATGGCCTTTACCTGTTACCACTGGGTTTCTGGATCCTGGCCAAGGCTCTTGCCTCCCCCATTGTGCCTTTTTTAGGCAATGTCCCAAAGACAAACCTTCCAACATAAAAGGTCTGCCAAAATGAAAATTGAAGGTCATGCTGATTAACGCTAGGAACCTTAACCTGAAAATGGGCTCACTGGAGGCCCTCCCTGCACGGGAAGATGTTGATGTCTGTGTGGTCATGGAAACTTGATTCAGGGCTGTGGAGATCACCCCTACCTTACTAGGCTATACCTCATTTCACACATTCTGACCCCAAAATGAGATCAGGAAGACTAAGGGTGGTGGAGTCTCCATCTTCATCAAGGGCAGGCACACCATCAGCCTGGTTTGTTAGTATGACTCACTGGAACTACTCCAGGTACAACTGACAGTTGGCAAGATACCCATCCAAGTTATAGTGAGCTATAGACTCCCTCCATGACTCAGCACACCCACTCCTCTTACCTGGATCTACTTGACTCCATCAAGGTACCCCCTAACACTCTGATCGTTGGTGACTTCAACTACCCCACCATAGACTGGATGAAGTACTCTTGCACTAATGCACTCTCTCCATGATTCCTCGACTTCATCAATTCTAACTCACTAGACCAGCTCATCTCATCCACCACAAGGGGAGATAACATTCTGAACTTGGTTCTCACCAACATGGGTGACCTCTGCACCACTGCCATAGTATATTCTTCCCTGGAGAGATCAGATCATCGGATTGTCTCATTCAAAGTTTCTATCCCACTCAACTCTCTGCTAGCCATAATCAAGCTAAAAAAACTTCTCAAAACCTGACTACAACCTCCTAAGGGAGGGTATCTGTAGCTTCACACCATCGCACCCCTCAGAGGATGCAGAAATCTATGCCGAACAGTAAGCCAAAGCAGCATACAAGCACCTGTACAACTGCATGGACTCAGCTATACCCAATACCACTAAAACCTGCTCCTCAAGGAAGCACAAACCTGTTTGGTGGACATCCTCTATCAACAGGCTTCACAATAAAAGGAAGAAACTGATGTCCAAGGGTAAAAAGGAACAAATTCCAGATTGGAAAAACTCCATCCTTAGCCTCAACAGGCAAATTAGATTACTAGTGAAAACCTCCCGGGCCAATTGTGAATCAAAACTAGCCTCCATATCAAAGGCAAACCATAAAGTCTTCTTCAGTTATGTCAGGAACCTCTGTGGCAAAGCCCAGTTGTTCCAAATTAGTACTTAACAGTATCACTTACACTGATCCTGTTGATTTAGCCAACCTGCTAGCAGATAGGATCAGCAAATTAGATTACTAATGAAAACCTCCAGGGCCAATTATAAATCGAAACTAGCCTCCATATCAAAGAGAAACCATAAAGTCTTCTTCAGTTACGTCAGGAACCTCTGTGGCAAAGCCCAGTTGTGTTCCAAATTAGTACTTAACAGTATCACTTACACTGATCCTGTTGACTTGGCCAACCTGCTAGCAGATAGGATCAGTGTAAACTTCACCCCCCTGTCCCCCCCAAAGGTCCTGTCACCATCCCTGATACTTGTCCTGCTCCTCACAGCTCCATAGATCAAGTGTTATAGGCCCTACCCAAGGCAAAGAACACAGCTTCCATGAGACCTGACAGTATCCCAGGATGTATTCTGCACCATCTTCAGCAAGAATTGGCTTCACCATTGAGTACCCTATTCAACCAGAGCCTAAATACAGGCTTCATTCCAACAGAGTAGAGAACTGCCATTGTCACCCCCTTGCACAAAAGGTGGTGCCACTGCTGACCCTGAAAAATATCACCCCATTAGCTTGACAAGTCTGATTTGTAAAGCCATGGAGCATATTATTATGGATCTCATAAACAAGGACATAGGTAATCTCCAAGCACTTGACCCCTCCCAGTTTGTATTTGTCAAGGGAAGATCTTGCCTGTTTAACCTGGTTGACTTCTTTGAGACTGTCACCAAGGCCCTGGATGAGGGAAAGTCAGTACATACAGCTTACCTTGACTTGGCCAAAGCCTTTGACACAATTCCCCACTTGGGCATCATCAAAAAGCTAATGCAACTTGGCGTAAATCCCTATCTCATGAGGTGGGCAGCCAACTGGCTCACTGACAGGACCCTCAGTCAAAATAGGGTATATATCAGAACGATGAAAGTTCAGAATTTCCAACACTCACATGAGCGGAAATTCAGGAATTCAATGTTATTTTTTGATCGCAGTACAGTGAAGATAGGAATATTTGCCCTTTCCTGACTGTAGTGTGATCTCGGAGTTGGAATATATATTTAGCGGGGGGAGTGTGGGGGTGCAGCCCCCCACAATAGCAATTTCGAGTTCTTGAATTTCCGCTCATGTGAGCATTTGAAATTCTGAAATTTAGTCGTTTTAATATAGACCCATCAAAATAGGCACCTCCACCTCCGATAGCAGACCTGTCACTAGTGGAGTTCCCCAGGGATCTGTCCTGGGACCCCTACAGTTTGGCATCTATTTCTCAGAAGTCCAGGCAAAGACAAAAGGCCTGTGGCTGACCAAGTCTGTGGACGACTGTAAGTTGGGTGCTATCATTGACTACCCATTGACTTCCCAAATGATGTTGACATACTGCAAGAGGGTCTCACAAAAACTAATAACTGGTGTCATGGCCTCAAGCTAAATGCAAACAAATGTATCATCATACCATTCAGCAAAAACATGACCTCTGCTGATTATCACATCAATGGCAACCCCCTAAGCACACAACCTGTGGTGAGAGACCTGGGCTGTCAGGTTGATAACAACCTCACATTCATACATCATCTAGTGGCAGTGGTCAGAAAGCCTTTTATTTGGTTAATCTCATAAGTAAAGGGTTTGCATCCAGAAAAAAGGAGGTTATTACCTCTCTATACTCCTCACTCATTAGACCAATAATTAAGTATAATGCCCCATTTGGAATGTACCTCTCCAAATATCTGCACCAACTGGAAAGGCCACTGAAATACCTAACAAAGAGAATCCATGGCCTTCAACACCTATCCTATGCAGATGGGCTGAAATCACTATCACTCTACTCCATATCGTACAGATTGCTCAGGAGGGATCTGTGTCTCGCCTACAAAGCAATCTCAGACCCTGTTCTACTAGAGATGCTCCATATCCATAAGTCTAACTCCCCATGCACTACCTGTTCAGAAGGCCTGAATCTAATATGCAACATCAACAAAATCTGCTGGAGAGACAGGTTTATCTCCCAGAGGGTGCCCCGTCTCTGGAATAGACTTCCCATACATGTCAAACAGAGCACCTTGCTGACCCTCTTCAAGCACAACCTTGATGAGTGGATGGGAAACCACAAATTTGTCCCAGGGGTTCCACCTGTGTCTCTCATTGACAGAAGCAACAGGGGCTTACTGAGGTTTCTTTTTGGGGATAAACTCTTGGCTAGGCTTGTAAGGGCCCCAGGGCCTTTAGCCTAGTAACCTGCTATGATCCTATAATCCTATGAACACTGCCTGTTAGCTGCAACACAAAGTCATGTCTGCCAGAGCCAGGCTAGGGTACTGCATCCATTACCTTGTCTCTATCCTTGTACTGTACCACCCTGTCTCCACAAGATGGCAGCAGCATGATAAGGTAGGCTGTCTCCCCTCCCCTAAGATGGACAGGCTAAGTGAATATTAATGGTCATTCTTCTTCATCAAGTCCTCCAGTAAGAAAACCTCTAACAGCACCCAGATGGACTGGGCCAGAGTCATTGGTTCTTTCCCACTGAAGCATAGATCAAGCTGAATGACACTTGAGCATTGCTTCAGGTCTGGATGCTTGATGATATGCAATGATTACCTCATAACTATGTGCTCATCTGTGAGTTATATCTTTTCTAAGGTATAGCATCCATTAATATCTGGTCCTTGTTTTTGTCATAATTCATTTTCAAAAAATATAACATGTAATTGCACATTTAAGAATGGAATTAATATCTTCACTAAGGCATTTGTATGTTACGCTCACTGCCATTGAAATCACCTGGCCTGAGACTACAGCCAATCATTTAATTCAGGAAGACTGGTTAATGGGAGGAAGATGGAGGGCTACTGGGAGTACCAGAGAACAGAATCATGAAGGGTTTGCAGGAAGCAGCTGATGACAGACGGCTATGCTGGATACAAAAAAATAGCAATTATTTAATAAACAAAACAATCAACTGGGTTTCACAATGAACCGGTTCTACCTATATGATTTAGTTAGAAAAACAGAATATTGCAGCCCTTTATGGAGTAAAAAAAATCCTATCACGTGAGATGCAAACATCAGGGGAAGAAATATATTCATTCTGATCCCAATAAATGCATGGACATATCTTCACTGTAGTAACTGTATTCATATACAGCATGGGCATTTTCTAGCTCTGCATTATATTGAAGTTATTTATTATTTTATTTGGACTATAGAAACTAAGCTTGCTGGGAAAAAAAGTCTGCCTTTAATGTTTTTCGTACTTGCAATTTCTCCGTACACCTTTGTATGCCATTTTTTTTAAAAGTGGGCTTATTTGGATTTTGGTGAAACAAAGCAGGGCATCCATCTTGGTGGTATTGTTAACATCATCCAGCTTAAAAATGTATGGGCAGGATTCACGAAGCCTCCGTGTAAGAGATACATGGCTTACACGGAGGCTGCAGTTAAATGGTGTGACGTCAGCATGTCATGCATATGCATGAGGGCATGCTGAATCACACCTAAGGCTAACACGGTCCGTGGAAGACAGTAGGGGGCATGTCTGTAGGCCGAGCCCTGCAAGCGGACACGCCCCCAGAAGAGTAAAATTGTCCAAAGTAAACACCCACGACAGAGGCCATGGAAATGTGAATAAACACAACACAACACATGCCCCCGCAGACTATGAACATAAAATATATAAATGAACATGTTATATATTTTTTTTAAATTGTAAAGATGTTTGCCCGTGAGTGCGCTTGTTTGCGTGGGAGTGCCCGTCGCTTAACCACAGTTAGCAGTCAGTGGAAAAGGATATAAGAACTAAATATGCAAAGTAAGCCAAGAAGCAATAGTGTAGCGGTAGAGATGTCAGCTGAAGAGCAGGCATTCATGGTTCGAGCCCCCGCAACATCAATTTTTATTTTTAGTAAAATAAGCATGAAACAAGTCCCTGACAAATATGTACACATATAAAATCATAGTTTCTGTAAAATGTAATGAAATAGTCCATTTATTTTGAAGAAATGTGAGATAACAAAACAATAAAAAATGCGAGATGTGCCTATAGCTGAGCTACAGTTCAACAAGATGAGTGTATCTGCCCGTAGGTGAGCAATGGTTCAACAGGTTCAAAATGAGTGCCCGTAGGTGAGCTGTGGTTTAACACGCTGAAACTGTGTGCCCCTAGCTGAGCTGAGTGTAATATGCGTGCTGACAGCCAAATGAAGTGTAAACCAGCGTAACCCATTTGCGCGGAGCTGCACACCGCGCCAACAAGCTAACTGACGGGCAACGTTGAGCAAGCTGTATCAAAACTGCCTTTACACAGACACACCCCCCTAGCCTGTCTAGACAGTCATAAAAAATAAAAAGCAGTGGCGAGGTTCGAACCCAGGATACTATGCACCATAGTCAAGGTACTGAACCACTAAGCCATGACAGCAGTACCTAGAAATGCAATAATAGCAAATATATAGGAATGAATACAAAGTGGAGCATGACAAAGCAGGTTTTGTGAAGTTGATACAATTTCAAAATGGCCAATCACAGATATGTGCGGGAAAAACGGCATATATAAGCCCCATAGGCGGGAATACACAGCATAAACGATTGTAGAACTGACTTGCAGCCAGAATGTCAGGAGTAGGTGAAGGTAGTTGCTTTCAAGCACAGAGGTGGGGCATTGAGGAGTCCAGATACATGGTCTGGCTCCTAGTCCACAATCATGAGGCCCAACTCATGCAGGGCCAGGTCCTGTGGGGAGCATATAGGGCTGAGGCGTGGGACCGGTTGGCTCATGATCTCACCAGTGCCACAGGGATTCCAAGGACTGGTGAGCAGGTCCATCACCACCATGCGGACCTGAAGAGATGCAAGCAGAACCAATTGAACCTTTGGATCCAGGAGGCCTGGCAAATGCCCAACGCCCCACTACTAAGTTACATTTAATTACGTATGTAAGAAATTAAACTAGCTGATATTATGGAGATGTGTATTCCAATATTACTTCATTTATATTACAGCTGCAGGTGCCTGTTCTGCGAACCACAGAGCCTATGGTGATAGGCTGGTGCGGCTGCGCCACCAGGCAGGTCAGTAATCCTCTCCCAGTAACAATAAAGAAATATAAAAGTATGACAGTTAGCAAAAGAGTGCAGTGTAGTCACTAAGTAATAAAATGTGCAAGTAACAGTGTAAGAGTGTTTGCAAGTATTGCTTGATTACAAAAGTGTGTTGCAGTCTGAAATCCATGCAGAAAAATGAAAATGTCTGAAATAAAGTCTGAAATAAAGATGCCCCACTTGTAATATAATAGCACACAACCTGCAGCAAGCTGAAAAGTACAGCTGCATAAGATGAGAAAATCACATGTGAAATATAGCCCTGTTGAAATACTGAAACATGACAGAAGTGAGACTGCTGGAAAGGATTGTAATAATTACAGGTAAAACATGTCAGTAAAGCCTAGAAGTAAGTACCATCCTGAATAGTAAAATGAAAACAAGTGAGAGAGTGTGAGAAAGAGTTATGAATCCACCAATAAAGTAGTAATAACCCCTGAATAAAGTATACTGCAGTCAGTACAGAATGAAATGAATGTAAGAAGCAGAACCAAACAGCAAAATCTGTTCAAAGTGTTCCTGCAGCTGGAATGTGTATCCGAAAATCTGGATATGTTGCTCTCAGTCTGCAATATGCAGATAGTATGATTGTCTGACATACCAAACATCCACAGTTGTCTATAGCTATATAAAGCAAATGTAGCAGGATGATGTAGCTGAACAAAGCCAGATATAAATGTGTATGAAGAACAATAAAATGTATATTGATGTAGCAGTAACAGTCCATCACCAAATTGAAGTAGTTAACATATAGGAAACTGTAGTTAGAACAGTAGTGTGTATATATGTGCAGCTATTAGAAATGTACAGCACATGTATTGGTATTCGAAGGTGTTAATATTATTTTCTTCACCCCACCCTATAACCACATATAAACCATTCCACGTGAAAATGGTATGTGCAATCACAATTAACACCCCTGGAAATTTGTCCTGTTGGGTCATAAATATTTGCATGTCCGTTGATGCATCTGCCCTGTTCATACATCCAAACCTGATGGCCTGTTGCCATCAATCAACCCTGCATGTTGTTGGACTGTGTATTGCTGTTCAAATTATGCATGTGTTATGCTCGCTGTTCAATGGTGTGAATATCTGGGTGTTTGGTTAATGGGAATACTAATGCATGCTGTTACAACTAATTGTGAATTGTATTGTATGTTACTAACCCAAACTGTCATGACATAATGCAAAACATAGGATGACAGGGAAGGCGGGTTCCAGCGGACCCACCTCTCCCACCTCAGCTGACGAGTGCACCTGGCACTAGTGCCCAGTCTGGAACCTCCTCCGGTGGCCCTGTGCCACCTGCAGGTGGAAGCGCTGCAGGGGATGGGGCTCGTCCCCCCTCTACAAGCGTGGCTGGAGGAGAACCACCACTCACCCTCCATAGCATCCGGACTTTGGTGCGTAGGGAGATCCGGGACTCTGTTCTTGGGCCCCTACGCCAGCTTGAGGCACAGGTGGCACAACTTATGGGCATGCCTGTTGCCCGGCCTACACAGCCCCCAGCACAGCCCCGTCCTGGGCAGTGAAGGACCAGTGGCAACTGCCCATGGGTGGGGATAGTTCCACTGTTGCCATCTGTGGGCTCATGCGCTCTGGATATCCAAACATCCGTCCCCGTCAATTGTGTAACCCCCCACACGTGTCATACACTGCCCCTGCATGCATCTTGTTTATCTTGTCTGTTGACCTACCCAACCTACCTCCCCAGCTATACCGACTTCCTTCACCTGACATACCACTCTCACCTGGAAAAAAAAAAAAAAAAAAAGGGCATTCTGTACCCACAAATAAATTACGCCCCATACATAGCTGTCCATTCCGCACACATGTCTGCTGGACATGGAAACTATCAATTGCAATTGGCTGTACAACAAGTATTATTGTTGTCCTGACACCTCTCTCAGGGGTGGAAGGTTCCAAATGTCACACCAAATTACATACATATGCACAGCTGTTGCTGATGAAGAAATGGGCAGCTATGGGCCTTACCTACATCCCTCCTGCAAATCCCAAGCTTGTTACCCTACTGTCTTACCCTCTTTGTGACCCCTTTTTCACCACTTTCCTGTCTCCCCATTTTCATTTATTTCAAAGAAAATAGCGCGGGTGTGCGCCGGAGTAAGCACTGTTAAGCGGTTGTAAGCGGCTGTGTGCGCAGAGCTAAAAGCCAGTGCGCATGCGTGAGCTCCGTGCAAACCAGCGCTAACCAGGTTACAACTGCTTAAAAGTGCCTTAGTCACTCTGATTGACAGGTCCTGTAGTCAGTTCAAAAACAAAATAAAACCCCACTGTCAGTCCCGAAACCAGGACCTTGGAAACAGTAGTCTGCATGACCTACCACTAAGCCATGACTCTTATACAAGAACATTGTGCTAAAATAAATATATCATGTAATAGTAGGAATGAATGTAAAGGGAATATAGGATGTGTAGTACACAAAGCATGTCATTTATACATACTGTCAAAACTAGTGGATTTCCATAATAGTAGTGTGTGAACAGAAACAGCCATGCTAGTTGGTAGCTACTAGTTAATAATGTCAGTTAATGTACATATATAAATGTATGTATACATATATTTATATTATATATATATAGTTGTAGGTGTCAGTGTGCATACACACTTACTACAGGAAACAGGAGAGAGGAATGGAGAAATGTGAATCTACAACACAGCCTGAATCATGAGAGAGATACTAACCTTTACACTCACAGAACAGTGTCCACAGCATACCAGCATGGTCCCCACCCTTACAATCTGAAAGGGCAATGCCTATCTCACATACCCTTTTATAGCACTGTCCTGAAATCACAGTGAGAACTGCAATCCGCACACAAATGGCTGCATGCAATTAGCAAATGCTGGCTTACAATTGGTGCAGAGGCCATCACATGGACTTATGCAGATACCTACAAAAGCATCCTGTACTCACACTCCACACATGCAATACGTTCATTGCACTGTCTGGAGGCAGACAGAGGGAGAGAGAGAGAGAGACAGACAGAGACAGAGAGAGAGAGAAAAAAAAAAACACAAACACCAACACACGGTACACACACTGAGTCTAAGCTGTCAGCAGTGACAGTAGCAAGCCGTGCCAGCAGCAGCAGGAAGCAGTAGTAGCGGTAACGTAACCAGCTGCGACAAACACAGGTAATGTAAAGTAGCAGGTTAATAGTCTGCATACTGTGAACCCTCCATATGTGTCATAGCTCTGTATCTATAGGTATGTCCATGTGATATGTTGTGTGCACGTAGTTCCACCAAAAGGGGATGAGTATATATTACATGTCAGTCAGTGTTAGGCCATGATCCTGGCAGCAGTTTTCTGTTACAGTGAGGCCTGTCTGTAGGATGTGTGTGTCAGCTGGTGTAACGACTATGGCGCTTAGTTAGCAGTCATCTGGGAACTTTGTCATCCACAACCCGCACATGTTCGCTTTTACATCTGAAAAATAAATGCCAAACAAGAGGGGTCCTAAGACAGAGGCCTGTGGGATACCACATGTGACTGGCATTGAGTCTGACATGGCTCCTACAATATCGATATTATGGATTCTGTATGTCAACCAGTGTGCAACCCATCATGTGACACATGTAGTAACATGTAAGCTAATGAGCTTGTCTATGATGCCTGAGTGGAGTACTGTGTTGAAGGCCTTAGGCAAGTCCAGGTAGGCTGTATGGATTGCGTTGCCCTCATCAATGGCTGTAGTGACTGTTTTGAAAGGTCAACCAGGTTCAAAAGGCAGGATCAGCCCATCACAAAGGCAAACTGGCCGGGAACAAGTGTCTGCAGGTACCCAATATCGCTGTATATGCGTCCCATACTTAATCATTCCATAGCTTAGCAGACCAGGCTGGTTAAGCTTATGGTGCGGTAGTTCCCAGGGTCAGTAGAGGTGCCTCCTTAGTAGGGATTGGGACCACTGTTGCTGTATGCCAGTGTTCAGGTACATATCCTGTAGTACGGCCAAGGTTAAATATCAGTCTTATATGCGGTTGTATGTCCTCTTGGAGTTCACGTAGCACACATCCAGGGATACCATCAGGTCACATGGATGCTGTGTGTTCTGCTTTGCTGAGGGCAGCCCTCACCTGGACATGTGAGATGATAGGGAGGTTACATTCAGCTGTGATAAGTATTTCTACTTGTGGGGGAGAAGGAGGGGGGATACGTGCACCAAACCTGTCTGCAAGAATGTTGCCAATATCTGTGTGTTTGGTGAATGTTAAGTAGGTGTGTATTAACTCAGAGCATATCTGAGGCGTTTGGTCCATACGTGTAACATAACTGAAGAAGGCCTTGTGGTTATCTATAGTGTTTGTGGCCATTTCCCTCCCAGAGTAGGCCGTGGATGTTGTTATGAGAGACCGTAGCTTATTACCAGTGCTGACCACAGATGCCTTCCCTTAATGTGAATCTGCTCTGTCCAGCAGTAGCCTCCTTCTATTGTTATACAATCTGCCTTTGGCTGGGGTCCACCGGACAGGATGCCTAACCTTTGTGCATAAGGTCTGGGTTAGAAATGTGTGTGCATGTTCCATGCAATCTTTGGGATGTCCATGGGAAGCATTCGCAAAGGGGTCAGCAGTGTGGGTTGTGGCTTCCACTGGCCCAGTGGGCTGCATGGATACCATCTCAGTCCTAACAAGTGAATAACTGTCTAATCACATACTTGTCAAAGTAGTCTACTGTGCTGGTGGTGGTGGGATATGTATATCCAGGCCGAGTAACTTGTGTCCAGATCACACTAGTGGATGGCATTCCACATACAGTACCTTGGTATGAACCCCCAGAGTGAGGTTGTGCATTGGACCTGTCGCAGTGTGCTGACCGATGGGGCATGCTACTATGTTGTATGGAATGTGGCAGGTATTGTTGCACAGGTGTGGGCTGAGCACTGATATCTGGCCATGTACCTGTGTATCCACCAAGAGACACACACACACATGCTACATATGGGAGTAATAGTATATCACTACAGTTGAGTATCATGTATAGTATGTGTGCCATATATTGCTGACATAGTCTGCTGATATCCTGTTTGTGTTCTCTTCCAGGGACACGGCGCGTCAGCGTAATCCTACTCTGCAGCAGAAGATGAGGAGATACACCAGAGCCTGGTGCGGGATTATGACATACTGTTTTCCCGCACCAGCCAGAATCAGCAGGAGAGGGCTGCACTGTGGCAAGACCTTGTCCGTAGGGTAAATGACATTGGCACGCATAATAGGACATATGAGCAGCTACGACATCACTGCAGTGATTTAATCAGAAATGTCCGTCAGCGTGTGTCGGATATCCACAGGCAACAGGTTGCCACAGGAGGTGGGGTGGCCACACATCCCCCCCTCACCAGACTGGAGGGGCTACTCCTAAGTGTTGTGGCTCCAGCCCCGGAATAGCAACAGCAATACACTTGCATCATGATGGAGGCTGGATCCACACAGCAGCACGACATGGAGCGTGCAGGTAATATGCCATATGTACACTTGACTGTTCTATACACTGTTAGTTTATGCATGTGTAAGGTGTGTCCGTGGTATGTAACTGTCAACATAGTATGTAATTGTGCAGGTGTGATATTGGCAATATCAGCATGTGTGCATGTGTGTCTGTGTCCACGTGTGCATGTGTGCATGTGTGCCTGTGTCCACGTGTGCATGTGTGCATGTGTGCCTGTGTCCATGTGTCCATGTGTGCATGTGTGCATGTGTGCACGTGTGCATAAGTGCATCACTGGTAACATTGTGTGGACACTGTAACCTGTGTTTCCTGTCTTCCTCCCACAGGTTCTGGTGCTGCTCTGGTGTCCTGCAGCAGGGAACCTGAATCTGGTGCCACAGGTACTGGTAATGATGATATCTGTGTAATGGCACAGGAAGGTGTGTCAGGGTCCGCCATTGGTCAGCCAATTGACAGTACACAGCTGTCAACCCCATCATTACGCACAGTCATCCTGCCAGTACATCCTATGTCACCATTGTCCCTAGGTGATGGACAGGATACAGTGGGCATTGACCAGGGTAATGTGGTATCTGTGGCACATGCTTCTCCACACAGCAGCCATGGGCAGGGTCCTGCGATGGTACCACACAGACAGTTGCCCATGGGTTCTCGTGGGAGCATCCATGGGCGTACTGCCTCTGGCAGACGTGCCCAAAGAGGTCTGTCAACCTCAGCTATGTTTCGGGCTGTCATGCAGGCACAGTCGCGTATGGAAAGGTACACCAGACAGGGTCTGAGGGAGCTGAGAGCATGTCGCACAGCCATGACTGACAGCATGCGTGACATCGCGGATGCTATCCGTAATTTCACCAATGTCATAGACAGACGTTGTGGGGACATATTACAGCAGTTCCACAACCACATGTCCATGAGCCAGGGCAATGGTGGGTGGTTGCAGCGTCTACGTGGCCGTATGCCAGCAACAGCAGCAGCTGGCAGTCGGTGCGGATGACAACAAGCCCGCGGATGCCCCCATAGTGCCAGCAGCAGCCCCAGCAATGCTGGGTCTGTGCTGTCATCGGAACGCCCCAGGAGACCACGTGCACGTGGCTCTGGACAGTCCCAACAGGGACCTGTGTCCAGTCAGCACACTCCCGCTTCTGATGACAGTACCCAGTCTGGCTTAGTACCAGAAACGGTCCGTAGCACCCCTGCCAGGCACAGGTACCGTGTCCGTGCCCACAGACACTGATCTGTATGACCTGCCAGGTGCAGTCTGTGGCTGTCCACAAACCCCTGTATATGGCCGCCATGAGGTGGAACTGTGTGCGTGCATACACACATGTGAAATGTTAACACCTAGGGCTACCGCATACATGCACACACTGCACCAACAGTGCCCCACCCTGTACTACTGTCCCTCACCAACACACATACACACACATGTCAATTGGTGGTATCAGTGGCAGACTCAGGCATACCAAATTCACACCCTGTGCATATGATGAAACTGTGCCACCTCCTACAATCTCCAACATCAGTGCAGGAACAGGTAAACACATTGCTGATGCACTGGGTGACTACATATAAGTGTATTAGTAGTATCATGTTGATAACAGTACAGTGTGCTGATATGACTGTGTATATATCCCAGCAGGCCTGATGCAGTAACCATATGACTGTTCTAAAATGTTATCTACACCCATAGTACGTACCAAAGTGTAACAGCTGCACATTATTGCATACTGGTGGTAAGGATGTCAACAGATAGCCACATACATGGGTAGCACAGGGGTGAAGCTAATGCAAGTAGTGATACGCAATGATGGACATGTACAGTAATGGTGGCAAGTTGCCCACAACGACTATGCAATGTGGATGTTTGTGCATGTTGATATGTGTGCAGTACCAATGTAATCCAAATCACAATTAACTATGACATAATATCAGTTCTACCATGGACATCTGCACTGTGCATTCCTGGGTACATGTTGATAGTACCTACATATTTGCACTGTTACCTACTGTTAGTGTTACCCCTTCTTAGTTGTACAATGGACTAATTCCAGCCCTGCTTACTGTAGCTTTGTTTGCATGCATGTTTGCTTGGGGTTCCCTGGAACACTGCTTCCACCTGCAATACAGAGTTACAGTGCTTCTGTGGACTCCTAGTGACATCTGCATAGCGTACGATACGTATGTCAAGTTTACACATGACAGAACGTCACTGTCTGTCTTGTTCGCATGTACGTTGCCTGTGACACATTGCACATGTCTTACCTGGCATTTACCCAAGTGTGCAGTCATATATGCCAGTGCTATGAAATCAGTAGCAGTACACCCACACATACACACCTTCAGTATGTTGTTCCCCATTGGCCCTATGTGTTGGTAATCACCATGGCAATCACACTACTATGGTAGCATGTGCAAAGGTAACCTGTGAATCACCTTTATGGTCCAGTTGTGGTTTATGTGAGTCATGTGGCAATGTCACAGCTGCCACATGTATGCAGTCAACCCTCACCCCTGGCCAGGAATGTACAACACATGTGTGGGATGCCACCACATAGCCAATCTGGGGACTGTGCACTCTGAACCCAGTAATGCCATACCCTGTCAGGTGGCATGACATACTACAGTGACTACAATACCAGTCAGACATAGACCCGCACTGACAGCAATCTGAACACACTGGGGCATACTTGGAGACTCAGAATAGCATCCTGCCTGAGCATCACACACCTCCGCAGCTGGCACACAGGCATACGTTACGTCGAAACAGAGCACATGCCACACATGGCACACACATTCCGTGTGCCACACACTCACAGCCTGTAGGGCTACACAATACACCTGCTACAGATGTGTCAGGTACCTCTCTTGGCCGCTGCAGTGGGGTCCCGCTCAACAGGCTGTACATGGTGAAGGTCACAGTGATATGCCTGTGGGGCACTATGGCCCACCACAAAACACATGCATACAGGTCAGTCAGAGGCATGGACACATATGACTCAGTCATTGACCATGCCACTATGGATGACCTGAGACATACCTCCATGGACTACATGATAGGGAACATAGAAGGGATCTCTCAACATGTGGCATGGGCCAGTATGAGCCTGATCTTGGTTGCCATCATACCCTCACCAGGTATGCTACCACTATATGTAGGAAGGGTGTTCTATGTCTACATTCTTCTCAATCTCCAATGTCATTCATAGGGTATCCACTGGCTGTCAACGTGTGCTTACATGCTAGGGAAGCCACAATGATTTGCGAGGGGCATCTTGCACGTGACACCCATGGGCCAATGTATATTGGCGAAGCCCCTTGATACACACATAGTGCCTTATGCTGCAGGACACGGATTACATAGCCACCTCCATGGGTATCACACAGGCTAGGACACTAACAGTGATGCTACACAACACCAGCAGTGTACACTGCAAGATGCAGGCACTGGACACTGTCCTCAGCACGGTGAACTGCAATGTCTGTGCAGTACCAGAGTCCTGATTCACGGCCCACAGGTGCAACCCATCACTGCCAGGTTATACCTCATACCATGCCTGTCGTCCCCTACACATGTAACACACATGGACAGGGGGGTGGTATCCCAAGGCACCACAGTTACATACACCTCCAGGTTGTTGGCACAGCGCAAAGCATCAGGGCCTATTCATGTGCAGCTAACAGTGTGTCGGACTGCCTTCTGGTTCATAGCCTGGCACACACAACCCTTCCATACACAGGAAACCCACCTATCCTCCATAACAACACTGGCAATATGACAGTCTCAAGAACTGTCTTTATATGGCTGGACTGCATCCAGCCAAACATTGTGCGTGAGCATTACTGTAGCTACAACACATTAGTTGAAAGGTTCCCAGCATGTGGTCACTGAATTGCAGTGGAATAACATGTTACCACTCCCACAACAGGTGGGAACATGCAGCACCTGTACATCGACTACATGTAGACTATATGGCCCAGACCAGATGTGTAAACCCTGCTGTAGGTATTTTACCATATACACCCACACTGTATAGACACCTACCGCGTGCGGCCCCTGCACAGTAAGACACAGTCATATTGTTATGCATTGCAAATACCATTTATCCACTCGAGGCACTTGTCAGACATGGCAACTACTGCAGGTCACAGGTATTTATGTGTATGTGTCACACACATACATCATGTGTGCATTGCCATTGCTGGTTTAGGCAATGGCATGCATTGTTATGCACAAAGACCCACACAAGGTCATAATGTGTGACAACCACACGTGGCAGTTGTGGGTTTCCAAAACATACCTATCTGTACTCTGACAATGGTAATAGACCCAGTAGCAGAGTGCACTATTGGCATTACTGGCCAACTAGCCCTGTTTGGCTTTGCTGATAGTGTGGTGACATCCCCTGTGTTTACTGGGGGAATATGCAGCATCTGTTGTATTGTAGTATTTGCCAAAAGTATCTGTTTTCTCACACTTGCAATTACACACACACCCTACTACCCCCATACACACACACTTGCCATTTGCAGGATTCATACCTCTACCTATGTCATGACACGTGAGAGAGATACATTAGCGAAGTGCACTATTCGGATTACTAGAAGGTTCTTCTTCTCCGGCTGTACTTATAGGGTGCTGACATCATCAGTGTTTGGAAAGGGTAATGTGCATCATGTAGTGTGATCTCCTGATTGCCAAAACTAACATGTTTTTCATACAGAATTGCACACACACAAACTCCCCACATCCAAACACACACACACTTGCAGGTTTCAAACCTCTACCTAATTATGTTATGACACTTGAGAGAGACGCGTTAGCAGAGTGCGCTATTCGGATTACTGGGAGGTGTCCCTTCTCCAGCTGTATGTATAGGGTGCTGACATCATCAGTGTTTGGAAAGGGTAATGTGCATCATGTAGTGTGATCTCCTGATTGCAAAAAAGCACATCTCTTTCGTACAGAATTGCACACACACAAACTCCCCACATCCAAACACACACACTTGCCATTTACAGATTTCAAACTCCTACCTAACTATGTTATGACACTTGAGAGAGACGCATTAGCAGAGTGCACTATTTGAATTACTGGGAAGTTTCCCTTCTCCTGCTGTACTTATAGGGTGCTGACATCCTCCGTGCTTAGATAGGGGAATGTGCATCCTGTAGAGTGCTTTCACAGTTGCCAAAAGGGACATCTTTCTCACCCAGACTTGCACACACACTAACCCTCCTCCACAAACACTGAGCAGTTGCAGTATTCAAACCCCTACCTAACTATGTTATGACACTCATGACAGATGCATTAGCAGAGCTCGCTATTCGAATTACTGGGAGGTTGCCCTTCTCCTGCTGTACTTATAGGGTGCTGACATCATCCGTGCTTAGATAGGGGAATGTGCATCCTGTAGCGTGCTTTCACAGTTGCCAAAAGGGACATCTTCCTCACACAGACTTGCACACACACTAACCCCCCCTCCACACACACTGGGCAGTTCCAGGATTCAAACCCCTACCTAACTATGTTATGACACTCATGACAGACACATTAGCAGAGCACGCTATTCGAATTACTAAGAGGTTTCCCTTCTTCTTCTGTACTTATAGGGTGCTGACATCATCCATGCTTAGATAGGGGAATGTGCATCCTGTAGATTACTTTCACAGTTGCCAAAAGGGACATCTCCCTCACACAGACTTGCATACACATCAACCCCGCTCACCCACACACACACACACACACACACACACACACACACACACACACACACTGAGCATTTGATGGTTCGAACTCCTACCTACCTATATTATGACACTTGAGGGAGACGCATTAGCAGAGAGCGCTAACCAAATTACTGGGCATCTGGTCTGCACCTGCAGTATTTATAGGGTGCTGACATCTTTATTTCTACAGAGGTATGTACATCTAGTACTACCTGTCAGGTGGGGGATAGCATATATATGCATTTGCAGCCACCTACGTCAGGGTCAGATATGCACATCGCACTGGCAGGTTATGTTCTATACCATGCTTCGTGACAACAGGACCTGTAACACAAAACACAACCAGTCCAGAATGCCACTCCCACATCCAGGGCACACACTTTTCTTCCCTGGGAACAGTGCCGGGATATGCAGGTGTTCACATACACCATTCCAGTCGTTAACATCAGGTACAGGCATATTATGTGTGAGAACTACTCAGGCCTCTACCACTTTACCCTACAGCCACTACAATTTGTGGGTCTATGTGCTATGGCAGAACCACACACCACAGCCACATGGGGGAATACATATTGCACATGTCCATCTGCAACATGGGTACTCACTGTTCCCCACCAGAGGTAGACCACCATTGTTGATATCTGACCATACCCAACTTTCCCTGGACATCCATATCCCATCCCCACCCCCAGGCAAGGTTGTCACTGCACACAAACTGTATTTAGCACAAGCAGACTCTACACTTGTGATGACTGAGGTGGACGACTTCAAAGGACCCATGCTGGGGGACTATACTGGCCACTCTGCATAATCCTTCACAACTGCATTCTATGAGCATGTGTAAGGTTTGCATTGATCATGCTATCCCACATATACCCATGACTGCTCTACAACAAGACACCTGTCAGGTGTACACCAGCCATATATGAGCCGTCCAACAGACAGAGTGAGCTAATACATTGCAGAGCTGTAGCCCACAGAGGGAGGACATCTGTGAACAGTTCCGGCATGACACTTCATTCCCACATACTCATCACAACACAGTGTTGACAGTGGAATTGTCCAGACAATGCAGATAGGGCACCCCTCAGTCTGTTATTGACAGCCACTTACTGTTAGAGGTCCTCAGCAGCCCTCTTCCAGCACACACCAACAACATGGCTGTGGCTTAGCACATTCAAACCCTGGGATCTCCACTGTGCCCCTGCTTGACAGAGGCACAGCTCACTAGCCTCACACGTTGCCTTATGTGACCTACTTTACAGTGGCACAGTAGCCTACTGTACTGGGGATGCAGATGCCAAGCACACTCTGGCTAAGCTGTCATTCCCTAGAGCAACAAGCCTAGTATTGACCTCTACACCCATATGTTCAATTGTCAGATGCACAATATTTGTTGTGCTGTTATACTGTTTGCAGGTCTTTATTGCCATAGCATTCCCTGTTGCTATGAACAACTTGTGTATCTGTGGAAGATGTTTGAATATGAGGGCGATCCACTATATCACTTATGTCTCTGTAGTCATTTACTGTGTGCACTGGGCAGATTGCTGTGTTGTGGTTGGTTCCTGGAATGACACGTACAAATACCAGATATGTGTGGCCAACTGCTAAACTGAGATATGGCCTAAGTGTGTGAGCATGCCCTGTTCAGCCTTTCCATGGCATGTTGTCTGACATATGCCTCATTTATCAAAGTGTGCGAGCATGCCCAGTGTGAGCTTTCCATATGTTGAACTCTGAAGTCCACCACATATTTGGGTGTGTGTGAACTTCAACAATATCTCACGTTTATGGTTGTGTGTTGGGTGTCATGTTGTGTACTGACTGGCCAACTGCTTCATGTCTGCCACAACAGGGATTATACTGTGCCTGCAGGGATTGCATGGGATACTTTTCATACAGTTGTCAACATCCTTTCATAATGACCTAACACTGTAGTACCGTATAGTGTACTGGTTCAGTACTTTCACGGTGGTGGACAGTATCCTGGGCTTTAGTCCTATCACTGCTTGACATCTTCATAGTGAGCACAACAGACTGTGTAGGGGCCAGTTGTGCACATATGACCATGTTGCATTATGTTCAGACATGGACTACCTACACCAGGCTTGTCCAACATTGGTAGTGTATTCCACAACATAGGTGGACATTGGCAAACACTAGGGATGTTCCCTAGGCCATTTCTGATGCTAGTCACAGGGTGTGCTTGTCCTTTGACACACATTGTAACTGGAGTTTGCCATGACATATGTCATGGTTAGTATACTGTGCCTCCGTCTACCTCTGACATAACAGTGATACCCAGGGTTAACCTACCATCTCCCATCCACTCATCGGGATTCCTCTTGAGGGGTGTCGATAGGTGACTCTCTGGCTAACCTGTACTGGGAGTTTACTCAAGAGTGGGGGTGCCTTCTGTGTTATGGATCATTCTGTACAGCTTGTCCTATGTATGTCAGTGCTGGAGTTCAGGTCTCTCGTGCATAGCTCGCTGCCATTCAGATTGTACAAGGTGCAGCATGTTCATTGATTCCAGCTTGGACATGGCTTCATACATCAGGCACATCTTGCCTCTGGCTGGGCAGTATGGCAGTGTGTGGAGCTGCAGTTTGTTTACTCAGGCAAAACATGGCATCTGTTCATGCTCTTTGCTACTCCTGGTGGGGTACTGTTGTGGACTTTACAGTTGATGGAGGTATCTGCTGAGGTATATCCCGCAGGGGCTATTGTAGTCAATTGTGACGCTGATGAAGGATGACTGCAGAGCCACAGTGACCTCCCCTTATCTACATCTGACAACCTTCATGATTGGGTGGGTATATGGTATGTTTCTGCGAACACTACAGCCACATGTTTGTCCAGTGCAGGATATCTATCACCTTGTGTCCCCAGGTCTCTCATTACATGTTAGGTATGTAATGGGTTAACACCTGTGTGGTAATTTGTGGGCACTTACTGTATATCCACGGTGGTTGTCTATACACAGTTCTGCAATTAGCTTGCTGACATGGCTATGGCTCCAGTTGTCTGTTTCTAGGTGGCCCTTTTGTGGATTGCTTGTGTCAGCTGGGGGTCGGATATGGTGGGCTGTTTGTACTCCTCTGCATACATGTTCAGTCACAGTCCTTCCATGTTGGCCTGTACCTATGGGACATATATACGGAACGGGGGAGTCCCAGGACCAAGCCTTGTGGGATGCCACTCATATCTGCTTTGTAGTCTGACATGGATGCAGCATGTCTGACCATGTCAGTTCTGTCCTTGCTCTGGTTTGCAACCCCTCTACTGACATAGGGGTATATATTTAAGCTGGTGAACATATCCATACTGAACTCATAGGGTATTGTCTGGAAGCATATGCACGGTCCAGCTACGCTGTGTGGACCACATTGCCCTCATCAATGACCTTAATGACTGTTTCAAATGGGTCAAACATGTTTAGGGGCAGGATCTGCAGTTACGACAGCCACACTGTGTAGGGTCTGGTATCAGTAGGTCCATGATAGCTTTATGTCTGCGGTACATACTGATCCTTTCCATAGCTGTGCAGACCAAGCTTGTCAGGATCCTGGGGTGGTAGTTTTCAGTATCCATTCAGGCAACACCTTTGTTGTGAAGGACCTCTGTTGTACACTGCTCTTTGGGTACATATCCTGTGGTAAGGCTGACATTGAGCAGTAGTGTGATTTGGCATTCCATTATTCTTGGAGTCCATGTTGGCCTCAGCCCAGGACACCATCACACACCTTTGCTGCTGTGTGTTTTGCTTTGCAGATGATGGCTGTTACCTCAGCATCTGCAATGTCAGAGGACCAGCAGTCTGCTGGGATAGATATTTTGCATTCTGGGGGGGGGGGGGTTTGCACTGCACCTGTCAGGTTGTATGTTGGCAATATGTGTGTGTGTTTGGTATGTTGTTTGTAATATCTGTGTGATTCTGAGCATATCTGTGGATTCCCAACATGGTTCCTACCATCAGTTAAGTAAGCCTTGTGATTATCCTTAGTGTCCTGTACAATTTGTATCTTCATAGGTTCATGGGTTCATACTAGGCTATCCACCCTAGGGCATTAGTAAGCCAAGCCAGAGTGTGTGTGTCTTTCGCCGCCCCTTGCTTTGTGACTATTATGGCCATTTATGATTTTCTTTACTATGCCTCTGTCTGGACGTGACACAGTGAAGACCCCCAGTGTACATGAACGACTATCCATCCACTTGGCAATATTCCTGTTGAGGGGTGTCAGTGAGGGGCTATGCCTAACATGGATTGGGATCCTGTTTCTGGGTGTGGGGAGCCTCTGGGTTATGTATCTGTCCCTCCAGCACATCCTATTTCATTATGTGTTGAGGCTGACATCTGTCACTCTCACAGCTCCAATGGCTTTGATTTCCTGTGGTGGAGCATGTCCATTACTCCTGTGTTGGACATGGCCTTGTACAACAGGCATACAATGCCTCTGTGTAGGCAGTCTGTGACTGCATTCAGCTGGGGTGTCTACAGCCAGGCAGCATATGACATATATTTGACACCCTTTATCCTCTTGGTGGGGTACCTTTGAGGTCTTCAGAACCGCTGCAGGTGTCAGGTACGGTACATCCCATATGAGTCATTGTACTAGATTATGGGTCTGATAAGGGAACAGTACAGGGGCACAGTGACCTCTGTTGATGTAGATGTGAATCCTTTCATGATACGGTGTCCAATATCGACAGTCTTCCTAGCCACATTAGCATTGTGAGTGTCACATGACAGGTTACTGTCGACTTGTGTCCCTAGGTCCCTGATTACTCCTTGCATACATAATGGTTTACCACCTATGTGGTAATTTGTGAGTACCTTGTCTGGTATTTGGTGGGACATTCATACTGTCCAGTGTCTTCAGGATGTCTGGGTGGGGTTCTTGTGTGTGAGAGTGTGGTCTGTCGCATGCTACAGACTGTACAGCAGTTTTGACTACACTTAGGTGCACATGGGTGGTCTCCACTGCTTCGTGCATTGTCAGTTACCTGGCCGTATGGATGTCTGTGCTGCATATGGATACTCCCCCTCCTTTGATGTTTTGGTCCAGGTGTTGGGTCCATAACGCATGATATGTGGTATAACCTGGTAGTGCTGGTGTGCTATCAGTAGGCTTGCAGCAGGCTTCTGTCACTGCACAGACATCGATGTTCTCCATACTGGGAAGTGCCTCAGGGGCATGCATATTGCAGGTTACACATCTGGCATTGGTCAGCATTACCCTTATGTTTCTTACCACTTATGTTTTCTAGGGTGGTGGGTTAGTCTTCTTGGCCTTGCCTACGTATGGCTCTATGAAGGTGGCAAAGGCCTTATCCAGTATCCAGATGCCCAGGGGTAACAGGTGCAAGCCATCCCTGGAACATCAGCATGGCTTGTCATGCATGACATCTCAAACAGACAGACATTAGACCCTCTTGGACTGACAGCTGTAACTGTGCCACCTGTTAAAGCTGATCATTCTGTGTTTGTACTGTGGCATCATTCTTGGTGAGGGTTGGATGCTGCAAACGGCCAGTGTCATACCGGCCTGGGGTACATACTCAGAGAGCTCATCCATGTCACTTTTCATGTAGTCCAGGGAGGTACATCTCAGGTCATTCACACCAGCATGGACAATGAGTGCATCATATTTCTGCTTGCTTTGGGGTGACCTGTGTACTTGTGTTATGTGGCATATTGTGGCAGCCTACAGGCAGCTTACTGTACCCTTTCCCTTGTTCAGTCTGGTGAGTGGGACAGCAGTGTGTCTGCCTATACAGACACCTATTACAACTGTATCAGGCATGTTGTTTCTCCTTCTGGCCTGTGACTGTTTGGCACACCAGCTTTGTGTACTATGTGTTGCATGTGCTATGTTTGGAGGTTGTGGTTGCTTGGGATCTGCTTTGGAGGCTTCTGTTGGTGTGGTGTGTTTGTAATTAGGGCCTCCGGGAATGTTTTTCTGTGTTTATATGTTTTGTTTACAGTTGTGATAGGTCTATGTGGGACTGGGTTTGTGGTGTATGTGGTTACCTTCTCCTCCTGACTAGTTTTGACATTACTGAGTTGGGGGAGCTCAGCCTCCGGTTTGGATACATGGTTGCATCTCTCACATATATTTGTATTTATTGGGGGGAGTTGTGGGTTGTCTGTGTACTTGGGCCAGGTGTCACATTGCCTCTAGATTCACAGATTCTACTTGTTGTGGCTGGCCTTAGTGGATTGTATGTGTGGACATATTTTATTGCCATACTACTGATCAGTGATTACTTCCCTTTTTATGTCTGCTCTATCATGTAGTAGCTTCCTCATTCTCTTGCATGGTTTGGTAATGGCTGGAGTCCAGCATGCCAGATGCCTGCATGTATGGCATTGTGTCTTGTTGTTATTTGTGACTGCATACTCCAAGCATTCCTGGCTGTGTTCATGGAATGCCTGTATAACATGTTCTGCGGTGTGTCCCATATTCTGCACTTGCACAGGGCCTTTCATGGATTCCACATCGGTTTGGAGGGGTGCAACCTATGCTTTACACATGTTTTTCACTGTGGTTTTCTGGCCAGGGACTGTGGTCAGGATGTGTATATCCAGTGTGATTAATCTATGGTCTGGTCTTACCAGTGAGGGATACACTTCTCATCTTGCCATCCAGTACACATGTTGCTGATTATCACATCCAGTATGCTTACCCCTCTTGTGGGAGTGGTACGTTGTTCCTGGGCATTTTGGTTTATGGATTCTGGGAACTTTTCTCCTACTGTGTTGGTGCTAGTATAATGCTCCCAGTGTATGTCTGGGTATTTTCAGTCAAGCAATATAATGTGGTTTAGGGGGCTTGATATATTCATGTATTCCAACATAGGCCAGGTGCAGTTCCTGGTATTAGGACAGTAGTCTGCAGCAGGCTATATACTGGGAGGCAGTTTTAGCCATTGGTATTTGACCATGGCTAATCCATGCTGCTTCTTGTTGTGGTACCAACATGGGGTGTGGTTATCCTTGACATTTATTGCTAGTCACCCTCCTTTTGTAGCTTGTTCCATGTTTTGCAGCTGTACAGCACAGTATGAGGTGTAACTTGGTAGTGTTAGGGTGCTGATGTGAGCCTTGACCCAGTTTGCTATTACAGGACTGATATCAACATTCTCCATACTGTGTGCGTTTACACTGCACACATGTTTAGACTTCTGGCATTGGGTAGCATTACATCTAGATTCCGATCCCTTGTTGTACCTATGAAGGTGGGTTTGTGTTTTGTGACTTACCTATTCAGGGCATGCTGTGGGTACTGACAGCCTTTGCCAGTATCCATGGGGCCTGGACTGATAGGTGCACGCCACCCCTAGCAGGTGGTGCATCATGTCATGCTCCACATGTCTTCCCAGGCTGAAACACATTGGCTCCCCTTTGACTAACTGCATTACTTCAGCCAGTTATTGCAATTGATCATCCCATCATCATTTTGTGGCTTCATGCTTGG
>NC_056750.1:687478539-687511158 GCF_019279795.1 Protopterus annectens
CATTCTGATTTTCCATAAGCAGAATATTGAGTTGGAGTACCTTGACTCTAGTGCATGGTATCCTGGGTTCGAATCTGACAACTGATTTTTGATTTTCCTGACAGAAATGAGTTGAGACCTGTCAATCAAACATGCCAAAAGCACTTTTAAGCACTTAAAAGCAGGACTGCTTCGTTTGCTGGAGGTAACGCATGCGCACTGGCAGTTAGCTTGTGGGAGCGCCGCGCAAACAGTGTGCGCTAGGGTAAACCTTAATTGGCTAGTGACACACATGTTCAGCTTAGCACAGCTAGTTGCAAACAGTTTCAGCCTCTTAAACCGGTGCTTAGCAACGGGCGCGCAGTTTGCAGCTTTTTAAACACTACTCAGCTACGGGCAGTCTGTCTCACAGCAGCTTAGCTATGAGTACATTTCTGACTATTTTTATTATTGTGTTACTTCAAAATATATGCTCCATTTCATTGCATTTTACAAAAGGGAATACTTTTACATTTGTACAATACTGTCAGGGGGCTTTTAGTGCTTATTTACACAATAAAAAAAGGTTATTGAGTGGGCTCGAACCCTGTCTGCCTACTCTTAAGCCAGCAGCTCTACTGCTAAGCTATTACTTCTTTGCTTACTTTGCATATTTAGTTCTTATATCCTTTTCCACTGACTGCTAACTGCAATTGCGCTAGTAGCACACCCGCGCACACGAGCGCACACAGTAGCAAACATTTACGGGGTTTAAAAAAAAAGGTTTTAATTTAATTTTATAACATCTCTTCACTTTATACACTGATGGTCTGTCGGGGCATGTGTTGTGTAGTGTGTTTATTCACATTTCCATGGCCTCTCTCGTGGCTGTTTACTTTCAGCCATTCTAGTCTTCCGGGGGCGTGTCCGCTTGCAGGGCTTAGCCTACAGACACGCCCCCTACTCTCTTACACGGACCGTGTAAGAGTTACTAGTGTGATTCAGCATGCCTCATGCACCTCATGCATATGCATGACATGCTGACATCACACCGTTTAACTGCAGCCTCCGTGTAAGAGTTATAACTCTTACACGGAGGCTTCCTGAATCTGGCCCACTGTGTTTACTATGACTTATAAAATGCAGTTTAAGACCTAGAACCTAAAGAATACCACCACTATAAAAATAGTTTGTGCTGAATACTTTGCCATTTCGACTTCTTTCATCATCCCTGTGGCTCCACAGATAAGAATATTTGTTTGAAAGGTGCCAGTATAATTTGATTCTGTCAAAAGGCTTAGGCTCCGCCCATTGGAAGTTACAGTACAAACTGTACTGTACAATCCTGCTGGAGTGGATGAGTTAACAGCTTAGGTCATGGTTATAATTTGGCTCCTAGAAAACAACAAAGTGCAAAGACTTCTCATCTCCTCTTTGTTGATGATTTAAAACTGTATAGCTCATCAGATGATGAACTGAAAGCACAACTGCAAGTTATCAAAACTTTTTCAAATGATATAAAAATGTCATTTGGTCTTGATAAATGTGCAAAAGCAACATTTAAAGCAGGAAAACTGCAACACCAACAAAACATCAGTTTGGGACAATTATGTGATATAAAAGAACTTGAGCAAGAGGGAGTGTATAAATTATTTGGAAATTGATGAAGGATTAACAATAAAACATGAACAAATGTGAATAAACTTAGTAAGAGTACTTCAGAAGACTTAAATTAATCCAGAAAACAGCTTTGACATCTAGGAACAAAATCCAAGCTATAAACCAATTTGCTCTTCCTGTCGTAACTTACAGTTTTGGAGTGACTGACAGGCCCCAAAATGTGCTGGATAGATTAGATAGGAAAACAAGAAGGTTGCTTCATGCTCACCAAATGATTTATAAAAATCAGTGCATACCAAGATTATATATTCCCCATTTTGAAGGAGGGATGGGCCTCCTTGTAATTGATTACATATATAGATCTGCAATCATGAGACTCCACACATATCTGTTCACCTCACAAGACCCAAACATAGTGAAAGTTTTGAAACATGAGGAGAATAAATCTAAGATGACTTCCCCTGTTTAGGCTAGCAGAAGCATATCGGCTTCAAGCAGGAATGGAAATCAAACCACAAGTAGATAAAAATCATCAGACAGCTACTGAATGTGCCAAAAAAACAAAAGAAAGAATATAAGGTGAAGGACCAGATGAGAAGGCAAGAAATGTGGAAAAAGCATTAATATAGATGCAAGTGTAGAAAACGTCTGGAAGAACCTCATGTTGATCAGGAACAAATGCATGAATGGTTAAGGAGAGGTGAATTTAAACCAAGAGATGAAAGGTTATTATTGGTGGCCCAAGATAGTGGGCTATGTACACACTAGTTTATAAAGTCCATTGAACATTTGGGAGAAATGGATAAACGTAGGTTTTGAAAAACAGAATTGGAAATAGTGGCACACCTCATTGCTGGTCGCAACATACTAATGGCAGAAGGACCATATACTGAAAGGCATAATAATGTGGTGAGACTGTTGCACTGGGGATTGTGTAAACATTATGGTATTGAAGTTGTTGAAAAACACTGGAAACATGAGCCATAAAGCATCATAGAAAATGATGTTCATATCACATTACCAACAGTTCAAAAGACAAATGCTAGAAAACCAGATATAGTGGTCCAGGAAAAGAAGACAAAAGCAGCATTGATCATGGAAATCGCCACACCCACTGACTACAGTGTCCTCTGTACAGAGAGACACAAAGTCATAAAATATCAGGATCTGCAGGCAGAAATCAGAGCAATGTGGAAAAAAGATACCCAGACAGTATCAATAGAAGTAGAAGCAATGGGTCATAAAAAAGAGTCTACAATCTTATTTAAATACGCAATCAATACATGTAACTCTGTACGAATTGCAGAAGGAGTCATTACTGGGCACATTGTGGGTGCTGCAAAGATCACTTTTCGCTGACATCAAAGAGTGAAACAATACTAATTTCATGAACTTTAATAGTACTTTGACTTATGAATGGGGTCCATTCCCATCATGGTATTAGAAACACAAAATCTGGAGAAATTAAAAAAATAAGTACACTTTTTTGCAACTCAATTTGCACTGTACTGTATTTATATATTTGCTTTATTATTTATGTATTTGCTGTAATGCTTCAGTCCTTTGTTGCCTGCACTGTTTGTTTCTCAGGGTAGCTCGGTAGCTAGTTTCAGACAGGGGGTTGTAGAGCCAGGCCATCTTGGGTGTTAGCTATTGCCTGAGGTGTATTTTATGTGTTGCACTTCTAGTACAGACTTCAATTCTGTGAAATTTGTGCATAACTGATATAGCAGAGCTAAATTCTCCTGGCTGTGTTGGATTCTATTACCATCTGATATACCAAACTGATAAGTACACTTTTTTGCATCTTGATTTGCACTATACTCTATTTATATATTTGTTTTATTATTTATATATGTGTTTTATTGTTTCTATCCTTTGCTGCCTGCACTGTTTTTCCCGCCCAGTTGTTGTTGTAATGTTAAACTTGGTGGCTTTGGAATTGCCCTCCCCTGCTCTAAATTTGATTTTGGTCACTCCACTCAGCCCAATCTCATTTGATCACTCAACGTAGTTCAGTGAGATTATTTGGGTAGGAGTACCCCTTTGCTTCTTTCACTTTCGACACTCCTCCCTATTCTATCTCATCAGCTCAGTGTTCTGAGTAGAGAGAGAGTATTTGGGAAGGTCAACCCCCTTAGTTTCCTAATCTTGAACTGTCTACTGTTTCTTCCCTCTCCACTTAAAAAAATTGCATTTTATTCAGCTGCTTTTACTTTAACTGTGTTCATACTTCATCACCTTATTTTTACTGTGTGCTCTTAAGTGTTCAAGTGCTTTTGTCCTGCTGCATTTATTCCTGCTTGCTAGTAGCCTGATTAAATGTATCCATTATTCTAAGCATTTTTGCTTTGGTTTTAGCACTTGTGCTTCAGGCCAGTTACTTTACATTTAGGAAGGTTCTTGTGGTCTACACTCTTGTGGACAAACTCTTATCAAAACCCTCTCTCCATAAGTCCGCCCAAGCAATTGGAACACTATGTCTGGACAATTCCCATCAGTTTCTCCTGCCAGCCTGGTCAACATGGGCATACTGAGACAGTGTAGCAACTGCCTCATGTTTACTGAGAACCCTCTTCTCCTAGCACATAATTCGTCCACCTGTGAGAAATGTATGTATATCAGTAACCTGGAGTCCATGCTCTCATGCCACGGTTAGTACTCCTGAGAAAGAGGAGATTGTCAGCACAAACACCACACCACTCACATCACATAGCCAACACAACACACACACACACACACACACACACACACACACACACACACACACACACACACACCTATGCAAAGGTCCTCAAAAAATTACCCAAACAGCAGAGACCTCCAAAACACACTCACAAACATTCCACACATAACACCAAACACATCACATACAGCAGACAGCACACCAGTGTCTCACAAATGCAGCCCATAAGTCAAAACAATAAACCATTACAGCCCACAAGACATAACAATAAACCAAATGCACTAGTTATTGGAGACTCAATTTTGAGGCACACCGATGCCCTCCTCACCAGGCTTGACAAGGAGAAGGTCATGGTCATTTGTCTGTCTGGTGCCAGAATCTGCCACATCACACATGCACTTAAGTCTCTCCACAACAAGTACAAGTACAACTGTCATTGCAAATGTTGGTGTGAATGACTTGAGATGTACCTCCCTGGACTATATGAAGAGAGACATGATTGAACTTTCAGAGTATGCATTCCAGGCAGGTATGGCCTAGCCCTAAGCAGCATCCTACCTTCACCATGAATTATACCATAATACCAACAAAAAATAATTGACTTCAACAATTGGCATAGTTTCTGGTGTCATTCCAAGGGATCCAGTATTTGTCTGCCTGGGATGACATGGTTGACAGGCCTTGATGCTTTGCCAGAGATGGCCTTCACCTGTCACCACTGGGTTTCTGGATCCTGGCCAAGGCTCTTGCCTCCCCATTGTGCCTTTTTTTAGGCAATGTCCCAAAGACAAACCTTCCAACAGAAAAGATCTTTAAAAAAGAAAATTGAAGGTCATGCTGATTAACGCTATGAACCTTAACCTGAAAATGGGCTCACTGGAAGGCCGCCTTGCACGGGAAGATGCTGATGTCTGTGCGGTCATGGAAACTTGATTCCACACATTTCGACCCCAAAATGAGATCAGGAAGACTAAGGGTGGTGGAGTCTCCATCTTCATTAAGGGCAGGCACACCATCAGACTGGTTTGTCAGTATGACTCACTGGAACTACTCTAGGTGGCACGATACCCATCCAAGTTATTGCGAGCTATAGATCCCCTCCATGACTCAGGATGCCCACTCCTCTTACCTGGATCTACTTGACTCTATCAAGGTACCCCTAACACTCTGATCTTTGGTGACTTCAACTACCCCACCATAAACTGGGGTGAAGTACTCTTGCACTAATGCACTATCTCAATGATTCCTCGACTTCATCAATTCTAACTTACTAGACCAGCTCATCTCATCCACCCCAAGGGGAGATAACATTCTGGACTTGGTTCTCATCAACATGGGTGACCTTTGCACCACTGCCATGGTATATTCTTCCCTGGAGAGATCAGATCATCGGATTGTCTCATTCGAAGTTTCTATCCCACTCAACTCTCTGCTAGCCATAAGCTAAAAAAACTTCTCAAAAGCTGACTACAATCTCCTAAGGGAGGGTATCCGTAGCTTTACATCCCCAAACCCCTCAGAGGATGCAGAAATCTATGCTGAACAGTAAGCCAATGAAGTATACTAGCACCTGTACAACTGCATGGACTCAGCCATACCCAATACCACTAAAACCTGCTCCTCAAGGAAACACAAACCTGTTTGGTGGACATCCTCTATCAACAGGCTTTACAATAAAAGGAAGAAACTGCTGTCCAAGGGTAAAGAGGAACAAATTCCAGATTGGAAAAAGAACATCCTTAGCCTCAACAAGCAAATTAGATCACTAGTGAAAACCTCCAGGGCCAGTTACGAATTGAAACTAGCCTCCATATCAAAGGGAAACCATAAAGTCTTCTTCAGTTACATCAGGAACCTCTGTGACAAAGTCCAGTTGTGTTCCAAATTAGTACTTAATAGTATCACTTACACTGATCCTGTTGACTTAGCCAACCTGCTAGCAGATAGGATCAGTGCAAACTTCACCTCCCTGTCCCCCCAAAGGTCCTTTCACCATCCCTGATACTTGTCCCGCTCCTCACAGCTCCATAGATCAAGTGTTACAGGCCCTATCCAAGGCAAAGAACACAGCTTCCATGGGACTTGACAGTATCACAGGATGTATTCTGCACCATCTCCAGCAAGAAATGGCTTCACCATTGAGTACCCTATTCAACCAGAGCCTAAGTACAGGCTTCATTCCAGCAGAGTGGAGAACTGCCATTGTCACCCCCTTGCACAAAGGTGGTGCCACTACTGACCCTGAAAACTATCACCCCATTAGCTTGAAAAGTCTGATCTGTAAAGCCATAAAGCATGTTATTATGGATCTCATAAACAAGGACATAGGCAATCTCCAAGCACTTGACCCCTCCCAGTTTGGATTTGTCAAGGGCAGATCTTGCCTATTTAACCTGGTTGACTTCTTTGAGACTGTCACCAAGGCCCTGGATGAGGGAAAGTCAGTACATACAGCTTACCTTGACTTGGCCAAGGCCTTTGACATACTCCCCCACTCAGGCATCATCAAAAAGGTAATGCAACTTGGCGTAAATCCCTATCTCATCAGGTGGGTGGCCAACTGGCTCACTGACAGGACCCTCAGTCAAAATAGGGTCTATATTAGAACAATGAAAGTCCAGAATTTCGAATGCTTACATGAGCAGAACTTCAGGAACTCAATGTTATTTTTTGATCGCAGTACAGTGAAGATCGGAATATTTGCCCTTTCCTCACTGTAGTGTGATCTCGGAGTTGGAATATATATTTAGCGGAGGAGTGTGGGGGCACAGCCCCCACAAAGCAATTTCGAGTTCTTGAATTTCTGCTCATGTGAGCATTCGAAATTATGAACTTTAGTTGTTCCACCTCTGATAGCAGACCTGTCACTAGTGAAGTTCCCCAAGGATATGTCTTGGGGCCCCTACTGTTTGGCATCTATTTCTCAGAGGTCCAGGCAAAGACAAAAGGCCTGTGGCTGACCAAGTTTGTGGACGACTGTTAGTTGGGTGCTGTCATTGACTCCCCAAATGATGTTGACATACTGCAAGAGGGTCTTACAGCAACTAATGAATGGTGCCAAAGTCATGGCCTCAAGCTAAATGCAAAAAAATGTATCATCATACCATTCGGCAAAAACACAACCTCTGCTGATGACCACATCAACGGCAACCCCCTAAGCACACAACCTGTGGTGAGAGACCTGGGCTCTCAGGTTGATAACCTCACATTCAAACATCATGTAGTGGCAGTGGTTAGAAAGCCTTTTATTTGGTTCATCTCATAAGTAAAGGGATTGCATCCAGAAAAAAGGAGGTTATTACCTCTCTATACTCCTCCCTCATTAGACCAATAATTGAGTATAATGCCCCATTTGGAATGTACCTCTCCAAATATCTGCACCAACTGGAAAGGCCACTGAAATACCTAACAAAGAGAATCCATGGCCTCCAACACCTGTCCTATCAAATCACTATCACTCTACTCCATATCGTACAGATTGCTGAGGAGTGATCTGTGTCTCGCCTACAAAGCAATCTCAGACCCTGCCCTACTACAGATGCTCCATATCCATAAGTCTAACTCCCCATGCACTACCTGTTCAGAAGGCCTGAATCTAATATGCAACATCAACAAAATCTGCTGGAGAGACAGGTTTATCTCCCAGAGGGTGCCCTGTCTCTGGAATAGACTTCCCATACATGTCAAACAGAGCACCTTGCTGACCCTCTTCAAGCACAACCTTGATGAGTGGATGGGAAACCACAAATTTGTTCCAGGGGTTCCACCTGTTTCCCTCACTGATGGGGGCAACAGGTGCTTACTGAGGTTTCTTTTTGGGGATAAACTCTTGGCTAGGCTTGTAAGGGCCCCAGGGCCATTAGCCTAGTAACCTGCTATGATCCTATAATCCTATGAACACTGCCTGTTAGCTGCAGCACAAAGTCATGTCTGCCAGAGCCAGGCTAGGGTACTGCATCCATTACCTTGTCTCTAACCTTGTACTGTACCACCCTGTCTCCACAAGATGGCAGCAGCATGATAAGGTAGGCTGTCTCCCCTCCCTAAGATGGGCAAGCTAACTATGAATATTAATGGTCATTCTTCTTCATCAAGTCCTCCAGTAAGAAAACCTCTAACAGAACCCAGATGGACTGGGCCAGAGTCATTGGTTCTTTCCCACTGAAGCATAGATCAAGCTGAATGACACATGAGCATTGCTTCAGGTCTGGATGCTTGATGATATGCAATGATTATCTCATAACTATATGCTCATCTGTGAGTTATGTCTTTTCTAAGGTATAGCATCCATTAATATCTGGTCCATGTTTTTGTCATAATTCATTTTCAGAAAATATTACATGTAATTGCACATTTAAGAATGGAATTAGCATATTCACTGAGGTGTTTGTATGTTTAGCTCACTGCCATTGAAATCACCTGGCCTGAGACTACAGCCAGTCATTTAATTCAGGAAGTCTGGTTAATGGGAGGAAGATGGAGGGCTGCTGGGAGTACCAGAGAACAGAATCATGAAGGGTTTGCAGGAAGCAGCTGATGACAGACAGCTATGCTGGGTACAAAAAATAGCAATTATTTAATAAACAGAACAATCAACTGGCTTTCACAATGAACCAGGTCTACCTATATGATTTAGTTAGAAAAACAGAATATTGCAGCCCTTTATGGGGTAAAAAAATTCCTATCACGTGAGATGCAAACATCAGGGGAAGAAAATATATTCATTCTGATCCCAATAAATACATGGACATATCTTCACTGTAGTAACTGTATTCATATACAGCATGGGTATTTTCTAGCTATGCATTATACTGAAGTTATTTATTATTTTATTTGGACTATAGAAATAAGCTTGCTGGGGAAAAAAGTCTAACTTTAATGTTTTTCGTACTTGCAATTTCTCTGTACACTTTTGTATGCCATTTTTTAAAAGTGGGCTTATCGGGATTTTGGTGAAACAAAGCAGGGCACCCATCTTGGTGGTAATGTTAACATCATCCAGCTTAAAATGTATTTGTTTCCTATATGAAGGCTTGTTTAATATTTCAAGGCTGGACACCTTACCTGAACGTAGGACCACTATTTTCTTCCTCTGTGTTTTGTGCATGAAGTTTTTTAATGGATTGTGCTTAATGTTTACTTAGAAGTTTATAACTCAGAAAAAAGTTAATTAGTTCGGTGTTTACCTTTTTTCATGTACAACACTTATGTACGTCAAAAATGTATTCACCAATGAAAGTGAACAAGAGGACAAATAAGCAATCTTAATCTACTGCTTTTAAACAAGAGGAAAACTCTATATTCCTTTCTCTTGGCATTGGGACAATATACCATAAAATAAGAAAAGTATCAGATCTGGAACATGTTTTATTAAATCAGGGTCTGTTATCACAAAATATGAAGTGGTTTTCTACTGTTTTTCCTCTTGTATGATTATCTGTAAGGAAAGTATATATCAGCACATGAACAATTCAGAAAGTGGACTTTTACTGCACACTATTTCTTATTTAATGATTTAAGAGTTATTTTGTGTACCTTTATGTGCTGCCTGAAACTCAAACCCCCGGATTCAGTAAACATCTGTGCAGAAATATCATATTCCTGCATGGAAGGGACCATTCCTGTGCAGCATGGCAGCGTGCCATGCATATTCATGAAGGCATGCTGCCGTGTTGTAATATGGACACAGTTCTGTGTACAAGTGCAAGGGGTGTGCCTGAGAGCAGTGCTCTCACAATACACATGCCCCCTGCACACCAGAATTGCCATATGATAATTTAAATAGAGTGAGATCGCTTGTTACACCTCCCAACCTGTCAGGGTAAGAAATCTGGATGAAGCCATAAGGGACAATTGTCCCTACAAACTTAGAAAGCTGATAGAATAACAGGTTTAGCATTAGCATGAATTTTTGGAAGGGTATGAAGTATATAATCCACACCTTTCAACCCGTCAGAGTAAGAAATCTGGGCAAAGCCATAAGAGACAATTGTCCCTACAAACCTAGAAAGTTGATAGAATAACAGGTTTAGCATTAGCATGGATATTCTGAAAGCTACGAAGTAAAAAAAAAATGCAACAAATACATTTTTTTCCCACATATGCAATAAAGTTTAAGCATAGCTGCACGGGTGTGTCCGTTGCTTAGCTATGCTAAGCCCAGCTGAAACGGCACGATAAGTTAAATAGCAATAGACATCCAACATAAACATTAGTGCAATAGTGTAATGGTTAGAGTGTGCACCTTCCATGTAGTTATTCATGGTTCAAACCTCACCAAAGCCATTTCCATTTTGTATGTGTAATCATCACAATTTTAATTTATTTGTATATTTATGTAGGAAGTAACTTATATTTCTCAACCAGATTAGTGTATTCGGCCCAGATGAGAGGTGTCAGTGTAATAAAGTAGTGAAATACCCATATAAATACAAGTGTCACATACAGTATAGTCACACAAGAATAAATGTAATTACAGCACATAGGGGGATGTCAGGGAAGGTAAACAAATTAGCAGCAGCTGCCCATTCCCTTCAGCTCGTGGTGTTTCTCATTTGACCACTGTCCCTGTGAACGGGATCTCTCTCAGTCCCCCACTTGCTGAATCCTTGGCCACTGACCGCATCTGCAGTGAAGAAACCAGCCACAAGGACTCAAGGGCATTATTTCAGTTTTCTTTTTCCAAATAATAGCAACAATACGGTAATTCAAAAACACAAATAAACAATACAAATACCTATCTAAAGAAAACAGACAACAATCTCATTCCGAGAAAATTATATATATATATATATATATATATATATATATATATATATATATATATACAATATATACACAAGAAGTCACTACATCATCAAGTAAAGTATGAGAATTCTTATGTTCATTTGGTCTCATAAGGGATAGTTAGAATGAAGATAGTCTATATATAAAGTAAAAATAGAAATGTAACCATTTATTTGTATGTTTAGGGAAAATATCTAGTTATACATAGGTGCTGCAGTAGCGTTGTCGCCTCACAGTTAGACGTTGCCCGTTCGATCCTCAGTTAGAGCATCTTCTGTGTGGCGACATGTGTGAACGGGCTTTCCTTCTTGGAAGGTTGTGCGTTAGGCCCGGCAAGCCACATGTAAAACTCTACTGCCAATCATTAGCGACCAGAGTTCCACTGTGGCAACCCCTAACCGGGAAAAGCCGTAAGACACAAACAAAGACATATACTAAGAAAAGGGAGAAGATGCAAGAAAGACTGGTTATACTACATTCATTTCTTATTTAAAGGTTACCTTTTCATAACAATTTGTAGGCAAATTTTATTTGTCAAGAATTATATCTAGCAAGTAACCCCAATATTTTTGGTAATAGCGTTTGTTTTTTGTTTTTGAATAAATTAATTTGTGAGATGAGATATATTTGATGGCAAGATTGCTAAAATTTTCCCATGTAATTGGTGACATGACATTCCAATTCTTTGTAATAAAGAATTTAATAAGAGCACACATCGTAGTAAAGACATGTTTTAATATTTTTGGGAGTTGATTGATAGTAATGTACAATATAGCTGTCTCCCAAGTAAGGGTTGATTTTTCATATCCCATCTTCTCTAATCTTACTTTCAAGGAACACCATAAGATGTGTATCTTAGTACAGTTCCACATGACATGTAAAATATCAGCTGTTTGATCCAGACAATGGGAACATATAGGCGAAAAGTTAGGATTGCATTTATTTAATTTAGATAAGGTATAATATATATTATTTACCATAATTTGTGTATATAACAGCCTCTTGAAAGGAATGAATTTGATTGTATTTTCAATGGCTAGTTTCTTATTTTCTTCAGTCAGTGATTGATTTTTCGTTTGCCAATAGTTTGAAAATAATAAAGAATTCTGATGTTTTGCACTCATTACAATTTTATAAGTCCTAGAAATTGTTTTCCCTTTAATCACAAGATTTTCAAGTATTAATTTAACTAAATCTATGTTCTGTAAGTCAGTGTGTATTTGTGAGAATTTAGCATTTATAAGATGATGAAGTTGGTTAAGGATAATACTATATTTCATAGGAAGTTTGAGTTCAAGTCTCATTTGCCCTGTGTTAGAGTCTTTCCACTGGTATATATCCCATATTGTGTAGTCTTTTATCAGGGGGTAGTTTGTTAGATTTACTGATTTATTATTTATTAGTAAATTAGGATTTAGGTGCAATGGTTGTATAAAGGCACAAGCGTCAGCTAATTGCAATGATTTAAATAGTTTCTGTGTTGTAAGAATCATGTTTTTAATTAGTGGGTGTAAATTCTTTGTGTATATGCTAGCCTGGTTTAAATTCAAGAATGGTAAGGATTTGATATTACAGCCAAGGGATTTCAACTGTTCATACCATATTTTGGTCCACTGGGGTGTCCAAGTATTTATATATGAGTTGTAGTTTATTATTTGTATTAGTCTGTGCACAGTAATTATACTATAGTAAAGCTTAAAATCAGGTAACCCCAATCCCCCCTTATCTTTGGCGAGTACAAGTTTTGCATATTTAATTCTGGTAGATTTGGGATACCATAAGAATCTTGATATAGCTTTTTCTATGGCAAGGAAGAAGTTTTAGAGAATATTTGAAAAGGTAGCATTTAATTGAAAGAGTATTCTTGGTAGAAAATTCTACTTGACAACACTAGCTTTTGACAGTAGAGACATATTAATGTTCTTCCATCTATCCATATCATTTTGAATACTAGTCCATGTAGTTAGTAGGTTATTGTTTATAATATCTTTGAAGTCTGAAGTAAATATTATTCCTAGATATTTTATCTGGTAGTTTATTTTGATCTCACCCATAGGAAAGTACAATTCTTTATGCCCTATAGGATTGATCGGAAATATATGTGACTTGTTTAAATTTAAATTATAATTTGAAACTACTGAGAACTCATCAATAACTTTAAGTATTTTTGGGAGGTCAGTAGTGAGGAGTTGGAAGTATATATTTAAGTCATCAGCAAAGGCTGAGTATAATAAGATTTGTATTGTGGATTCTGGGAATATGATGAAAGGTTTTTTGTGAAATAAACAGAAGGAGGGGTTCTAAATAAAGATAAAATAGGTATGGCGAAAGAGGATATCCTTGTCTTGTATCATTGGATAAGAGTATAGGGTTTAGTTATAAGTTTATTTACCTGTATAGTGGTAGAAGCTTTCTGATAGAGAACCTGGATCATTTTAATGAATTCTTGAGGAAAACCATATAAAGGCAGTATATTAAAGAGAAAGTGTAAGTTTACTCTATCAAAAGCTTTAGTTGCATCTACTGTAAGGGCATATCTGGGGCATATATCCCTATTAAGTAGTCTTACAATAGTATCTAAAAGGAGGGTGTTATCACTTGTTTGCCTGTTTGTCATAAAGCCCATTTGTTGTTGGGAAATAATAAAGGGGAGTATATTCTTAAGTCTATTTGCTATAACATGGGCTAATATCTTAAGATCAGTGTTTATGAGGGCTATTGGTCTATAATTTGCTGGATCTGTTGGGTCAGAATGCGGTTTAGGAATCAACATTGTCTTGGAGTTATTTAAGTATTTGTCTGTCATACCATATTGTATTATATAGTTGAAAACTTTTAATAACACTTTGGAGATAGGTTCCATGAATAGCTTATAAAAATCCGATGTGTATCCATCAGGCCCAGGGGATTTACCTAATTTTAGTTTGTTCATTGCAGCTTTTATCTCTTAAATGTAACAGTGACTTTAAGAGTTTCCTTTGATCTTCTGTAATTTGTGGAAAGTTTATATTACATATAAAATCCTCAAATCTGTCTGTAGATGATGATAAGGGTATATTGTATAATTTCTTGTAAATATCTTCAAAAGCGTCCACTATATCTTGATCGTTATATTTCACCTGTCCTTCATATTTTATTTCTTTAATCCTAGGAGGTCCACTTTTTATGTTAATTAGTCTAGCTAGGAATTTTGATGGTGTTTGAGCCTATTCTGAATATTGATATATTGACCTTAATTCTAAGATGGAGATATTTTCTAAATAGTGTTTGTGTAATTGTTTTTGCCAATCAATTATTTTTTTCCTCAAGTTCTTTAGAATATTTTTCCTGAAGTTCTAGTTCAGCAGTGTCTATTTGACCCTCTAGTTCATTCTTAAGATTGTTATACTTTTTTTTGAGCCATGCAGATTTTTGAATAATAATACCCCTGATGACTGCCTTGGTAGCTGCCCATTGTATGTCATATAGAATTTGATCGGATATAAAATCATTTTGAAGTTGGGCTAGCACATTCTGAATTTCTTATGTAGTTTCTTGGTTTGTATAATTTTAGGATTTAACGTCCAGGTATTAAAAAAGGAAATATTTTGTTTATGACCTTGAAAGTTTATTAAAAGTCTAATTTTGGAATGATCTGAAAGAGTTCTAGGTGATACAGCATAATTTAATTTGTTAGAATGGAAAGCAAGGGAAATTAGAAAAGCATCTATCCTGGACCAAGTTTTATGAGTGGCTGAAAAGAAAGTGAATCTTGATATTGTTTTATCATATTGAAATTTAACATAAGGGTCAACTAGTTCAAATGTATTTTGTAATTCTTCAGGTGCTGTAGTGGTAGATTGTGACTGTCTGTTTTTATCATGCAATCTATCCTTATCTAGATTTAGTAAAGCATTCCAGTCCCCACCTACAATAAACAGATGATTTGGGTATTTGGCTAATATATTAAATATTTCATAAATGAAGAGCTGTTGATTTGAGCAGGGACTATATATATTAAGAAAGAGTAATGGTTTGTTTAAAGTATGATATTCAGTAGTAAATAATACCCATCTTCCCTTTGAGTCAGCTTCATAGGAAGTACTCTCTCCGTGGAAGGATTTATTTACTATAATGGCCACTCACCTGGACAAATAACTCTAATTTGCAGCAACTATTGTTTTAACCCATTTTCTTTTCCTTTCCCTAACCCAAAGTTGGTCATCTAAGTGAGTTTCTTGCAAGAAAGTTATATCAGCCTTAGTTTGGTATGTGAGATGCATGGTTACATTTCTTTTCTTTTTATCTACCATCCCTTTAACATTCCAAGAGTCTATGGTTATCATTTTTTATTAATATTGTTGAAGTTTCTCATTAGTTGATACACAAAAATACAGTTATAAACTTTTTCTGTTAGTGTATTTATCTTAAGAATAAATGTTGTGACTTCCATACTCCTAAACTCTAAATAGGTACCTAACCACCCATCCCTTTGTATTTGTAAATGTACATGAGTTAAGAAACTAAAAGAAACTATTATTTTTAACAACAAGGAGTAGATATACATCAGAGAGATGTCAATAATACCCATACTGTTCCAAATGCGAACAGTCATCAGCTAAGAGACTGTGCCCATCCCGCTCCTTTTATTATTTATATACTACATATTAATTTTCAGACTTCTTAAAATATTATATTAATTGTACCCTTAGATATTATATAGAGAGAAAAGGAAAAGTAGCTTTTATAAAAAAGTTTTGTAGTAACAGCAACATATTATAATTCTTAACATTTCAAGAGTTATTAAAGAGCTAACAAAACAATATTTTCAAAAAACAAGTACAATATATGTATATTTAAAGAAGGCATCATTTTAAAAATTCAACATTTGCATTATTCTTGCTAACAGCAACTAACTGTGGTTCTTTAAAATGTATTGGAACTTCATTTAACACTGCACTGTCAAAAGCCATATAAACACATCATTGTGAACTCATATGTTAATAATTAACCAGTGCCATCAACTGAACAAACAGAGAGGAAGAAAAAAAAAAAGAGAAATGTTTTTGTACCTTGCTCATAGACATACTTAAAAGCAACTCAATGATTATGCCAGTAGAATAATGAGTATACATTTTAACTGAAACTACTGTCTAATATTTACACTACTTAAACTATTATATCAAAGGTTATATCCCATTTTTTAAATGTAATTTAACACTTCTTTTTTGTAAGCTGTAAATGCACTTTAAAGTCATTTCTCTATGCAGACAGTGTTAGGTAGCTTTGTAACTTTTAAATGTAAAGGCAATTACTAAAAGACAGTACCTTAAGTCTTACAGTGTAGCAAAGAGGTTTCCTTTACAGGCAAGTAAGCAGAGTTATTTAGAACACATTCCACATCCATTTGTTTAAAATGTTCCATAAGAGTGGTATATTCTTCTGTCCTGTAGTTCTTTGGAGCTGTAGTACTTGTTTAGCCTTCCAAATGTTTTTGGATCAAAAGATATGAAGAGTTGTCTCAGGCAGGATTTACTTTGAAGAGACGCAGAAAGGTGGATTTTGCCTGGTCAGGTGTTTCCAAGGATATTTTTTCTTCTTTGTAATAAAATGTTAAAGTTGCAGGATATCTCATTTGGAAACAAATCTTATTTTCAATGAGGTAATTGCAGTATTTGCTGAGTTTCTGTCGATTTTGTTTAATTTGTAAAGGAAGATCTTGAGTAATCATAATTTTATGTGCTCTCCATGTAACATTCTTTTTAATCTTATAAGCTGACAGTATCTGTTGAACATGTGCTGAATTAAGCAGTCTGATATAGATTTGTCTAGGAAGATCACTTGTTTGTGTAGGCTTTATAGCTCTGTGAGCTCTTTCGATCACTATCTCATCCAGGAGATTTTTATTAGCCAGAAGAGAGCTTAGTATTTATTTTATTATTGGAATAAGTTGTGCTTATTAAAGGCTTTAAAAAGAAAATAAGTTACTTGACCAGAGAGAGGCAAAGAGGTACTTAAACTGACACTTTTTGTCTGCTTCAAACTAGGTATCTACCCAGAAAGGACACAGCTGAAATCAGGTCTATAGATTGTTTTTTGCAGCATTTGCTGCTCAATTAATCCTGAGTGTGACTTTCTACAAGAACTAACTACTTCACATTACCTGTGACCACTCCTACTCCCCCTCCTCCAATATTGTCCCAGCAAAGTTTTTTTAAAAACCTGGAGCCATCTTGGCTTACACACAGCAGCTGCCCATTCCCTTCAGCTCATGGTGTATCTCATTTTAAGTGTTTTGAGCTTTACTTTTTATATTGCAGCTAAGGTCTCTACAAACTCAATTGTTCTATTGCTTTGTTACTGTCAGCATTGCTGCTGTTGCAGAACTGGTCTCCTATTTATACAAGTTGTAGGCAAAGTGTTACAAAGTATTATTTTCCAGTCTGACTTGGTGCTTAGTGTGCTTCGTGCTGCTAGCACTTACAGATGATATAGTATCAAACTGGGTTGCTACTCCTCATCACTTTTGTTTAGTACATACGTTTTAGTTAAAATAGACACTAAGCAGTCTGACTGAGTGTTCTGTGATTCAGTTTGAAGGAAAGCATTAGTTAAATACAGAACACCATATTACGACTAAAAGTCCTGTTTTGCTGCCAAGTCAAAGTGATAATTAGTTGTTTTAACTGCTGCACCATGAGACATATTATAGCAATGTAGATATGTAAATGTCTGTGTTGCAATATTTAAGTACTGTTATATACAATTGCTGTGATAGCTTACTACTGCTATATCTGTGATAGAACTGTCTCTTTAAATTCATGGGCTACCTAAATTATCCAGTACATAACACTAAGTACGGTGTTTTTTTATGTCAAGGGCTTCATATGCGAATGCATAACAGTTGCCTCAGCCTTTTTTACTAAACACTATGTACCTGTGTAAATAGTATAATGTGCTGCTTCTCTTGAACACAATACCCTTCCTGCCTAAGCCTGGATGATAATTTATTATTTCAGTTACTTTTTACAGCACTTCTCTCTCATTCCCCTTTCAGAGACTTTAACGTAATAATACTTTTTGTCTCCATCTTTTCATTTAGTGACCACAGTCCCTGCGAACAGGTTCTCTCTCAGTCCCCCACTTGCTGAATCCTTGGCCACTGACTGCATCTGCAGTAAAGAAACCAGCCACAAGGACTCCAGGGCTTTAAAAAGAAAATAAGTTATTGTAGGTGTCTAGCTATGTTTTCCTCTTAGCCTACTACTATAGAAAGTACCTGGTCCAAAGCAGAAATAACTGGCTCTACTCACAGCTAGGGACAGCAGCTGCTCCTCACCCCCATCAGCTGTAAATACATTCCCCAGTTAAACTTTTTCTTTTTAGTTATCAGTAAACCAAGATAAAGCTCTAGGCAAAAAAAAAGTAACCCAGTAGATACACTGGAATTGCCCACTTGTAAAATAGAGGCAAAAGGTACTTAAACTGCCACTTTTTGTCTGCTTCAAATTCGGTATCTAACCAGAAAGGACACAGCTGAAATCAGGTCTATAGATTGTTTTTCCCTACTAGAGTCTAATAACTCCTAACAAATTGGCTATTTAGACACTTCCTCCACAATCTTTAGCCTGGGGGTATCTAGCCTGCTCTGCTCACTATGCTCACTGCTCCCCTCCCTGCCCCCTATTCCCACTCGGCCCCACTACCTCTACATTTATTCTTAGCCTTAACCTCACCACTAATTACCACTAATTAGGCTACACCACTAGTCACCCCCTCCCCCAACATCCAACACAATCATGCTACTACCTAATATAATAACAATCCTAACCTGCGTAGTTCCAGCTCACAATACATCCTACCAAGGCTCCACAGTCACATGCCCCAACAACTTCCACTGTACTCTCTCAACACCTTCCACTGTACTCTCTGAACACCTTCCCTCAAACATTTACACTATAACTACAAAACCCCTGTCACCAAAAACATCCTCCTAATACACACACTCCATTACCAAACACCTAACACACTCAAAAATAAAATATCCCTAAGATACCATAAGCAATTTACTATGTATATAAAACATATCCTAAACACCTTCTACAAACTAGCCCTGGCTGGACACATCCATCCAAACCCTGGTCCTCCCAAATCCAACCCAGCCCAACCACAAACCCAACCCAACCCAACCACAAACCCTAGTCCAAGCAACCCCTACAACTCAACTCCTAGCCAACAAAAAAAAAACAGACCTACTTATAATGTCCCTAAACATCAGAAGCATATGCAATAAAATCCAAGACCTACATGCCAGCATAAGCATATATTCACCAGATATTCTCTTCCTAACTGAAACCTGGCTCAAACCTCACATCAAAAGTGAGGAAATACTTCCACCTGAATGCAAGAAGTCTTAATCTCAAAATGCACTCACTCGAGGCACTCCTTAAAATGGAGAACATCGATATCTGTGCAGTGACTGAGACCTGGTTCAAGGCTCCAGACAGCACCCCTGCACTACTAGGCTATAACTCATATCACACTTTTCAGCCATGTAACCTGGACCGAAACACCAAAGGCGGAGGTGTGTCCATATTCATTAAGGATATCCACACCTCCAGGCTAGTTGCTCAGCATAATGCATCCGAGGTTATCCAAGTGCAACTAACTCTGGGCAAAACTGCAATCCAAATTGTAGCTTGCTATAGATCCCCCACCATGCCCCAGGATTCCCACTCCTGTTTTTTTGATGTACTGGAAAATATTAGGGTTCAACCAAACACCCTAATAATGGGCAACTTCAACTACCCCACCATTAACTGGGAAAACTACTTGTGTACCAACTCCTTAGCTCAATGCTTTCTGGAATTCATAAACTCCAATGTTCTGGATCACCTTATCCACACCCCCACCAGGGGCAACAATATCCTAGACCTAGTCATTAACAACATGATTGACTGGTGTTCCACACCTGAAGTCAACTCCTCATTAGTCCGATCCGACCATAAGCTAATCACCCTTGATATCCACATCCTGCCCCCACCCCTATTAAGGAAACCACAGTAAAAAATTTCTCCAAAGCCAACTTCATGCATCTTAAGACAGAAGTGGTGAACTTCATGACACCCATGCAGATGGACAATACAGTTACAACTGCTGAATCCTACACAAATGCACTCTATAAGCACTTACATGAGTACATGGATTGTGCTATCCCAGACAGAACCAAGACGCTATCCTCCAAAAATGGAAGGTAGAAACTGTTGCAAAAGAGAGTAAAATCCCATGAGTGGAGGAGCTCCCTGGTCAGCCTCAGTAAGAAACTGAGATCCCTTATAAGATCCTCCAAAGCTAGCTACGAAAACAAAATCGCCACTAATTCTAAGGACAACCACAAAGCATTCTATAGCTATGTCAAGAATCTCGATGGCAACACCCAGATCTGCTCTGAGTTACAGCACAAAGGCACAGAAATTACAGAACCAACTGATATTGCCAACATCCTGGCAGATAGGTTCAGTGCTAACTTTACCCCCCCACCGTCTAAAGGGCCCATATCTGTACAGGAAGAATGCAGAGTCCATGTAATCACAACTACACAGGTAAAAGCTGCATTGTCTAAAGCCAAAAACACAGCATCCATGGGACCGGACAACATCCCAGGCTGCATTTTACATGAACATCAGAACAAACTGGTTCCCCACTTAAGCACCATGTTCAATAATAGCCTCACATCAGGCTTTGTGCCCACTGAATGGTGCACAGCAACAGTTATCCCACTCCACAAAGGGGGAGCCACCACTCACCCCAGGAACTATTGACCTATTAGCCTGACGAGCCTGGTCTGCAAGGCCATGGAACATATCATCATTGAACTCATAAACAAAGACATTAGTAACCTCCAAACTCTGGATCCCACCCAGTTTGGGTTTGTGAAAGGCAGATCATGCCTCCTGAACCTGATCAACTTCTTTGAGGCAGTCACCAAAGCCGTAGATGAGGGTAAGGTGGTTCACACAGCCTATCTTGACCTCGCCAAGGCTTTCAACACCATCCCCCATTCTGGAATTATAGCTAAACTCACTAAACTAGGTATAAATCCCTATGTCACAAGATGGGTTGCCATCTGACTCACTGACAGAACCCACACTGTAAAAGTTGCAGACTCCAAATCTGACCTCAAAGCAGTGACAAGTGGAGTACCACAGGGTTCCGTCCTGGGACCTCTCCTGTTTGGTATCTACTTCTCTGAAGTACAGGCTAACACAGAAGGCCTCTGGCTAATGAAGTTCACAGATGACTGCAAACTAGGAGCCATAGTCAAGTCCCCAAATGATGTGGACATCCTACAGAAGGGCCTCCCTGAGACAGATGCCTGGTGTCAGAGCCATGGCCTCAAGCTCAGTGCCAAAAAGTGCAGTGTCATCCCCTTTGGTAAAAACTCTGTACCCATGAACTACCACATAGGCAGCAATCTACTTAACACTGAATGTGTGATAAGAGACCTTGGGACCCAGGTGGACAGTAGTTTCTCCTTTGATAGTCACATCACCACAGTAGTCAGGAAGGCATTCTACATGGCACACCTCATCATAAAAGGATTCTCATCCATGAAAAAAGAGGTCATTGTTCCCCTCTACTTGACACTCATTAGACCCATTATAGAGTAGAATTCCCCTTTTGGAATGTACCTCACAAGACATCTGCAGCAGCTGGAAAGGCCACAGAAGTACCTCACAAAGAGGATTACTGGCCTCAAACAAATGCCCTACACTGGCCTCCTGAGAAAACTCCAGATTTACTCCATAGCATATCGCCTACTCCGAGGTGATCAATGCCTAACATATAAAGCTGTCAAACCCAGAGCTGTTGGACATGCTACACCTAAAGAAATCCCAATCCCTCTGAGCTACACACTCTAGGGACCTAAACCTTGTCACCACAATAAGCAGGACATGCTGGAGGGATAGATTTCTGTCCCAGAGACTTCCCATACTCTGGAACAGGCTATCCATCTATGTCAAGCAAAGTTCTTCATTAGCACTCTTCAAGAAAAACCTTAATGAGTGGATGGGAAATAGTAAATACACCCCGGGGATCACTTCTGTGTCTCTGCTTGACAGTGGCACAGGAAAATAACTTTATTGGGTGGCGTAAGCCAGGGAACCTTGTTGACTCTGCTTATGTAGGCCCTTTGGCCGATAGCCTAGCACCTACTTATTAACCTATGAACATCCTTCACATAGACAGATTGTCCAAAAAAGGAGATGGTATAGCATTGATATTTAAACACCACCTCAATATTCAACTCCTGAACACATCTGCCCCTCACCACAACAATGAAGAAATCCTTTATGCCAATCTAAACCCAAACAAAAACAAATCAATATCATAGGATGCTATTTCCCACCAGGGCAAAATATTACACCCCTAGAAAATCTCTTGAGCTGGGCTACTCTATCTCTACCCCAGGAAACTATCATTCTTGACAACTTTAACATCAGCTGGTTATCCTATAATAACAATCTCCCAACCATTCACCTTAATCTCCATGGGTTCACTCAACTCATCCAATCCCCCACCTGAATCAACAAAAACCCTAGCAATCATGCCATACTTGACTGGATCTTAGTCAACAAAGTCCCTCACTCTTACCTAGCAGGCTGCTTACGGGACAGTCTTAGTGACCACTCCCCCACTTTCCTAATTCGGCACCACGCAAACAGTCTCAAGCCCATTATCCACAGTCAAATATGGAACAAGTGCAACTTCAACCCCAACTCCTTCATCTCCTCCCTGCCAAAAATTAATTGGTCACCACTAAAATACTGCAACCTAGATGAGGCTGTCCACTTCAATAGTACCTTCCTCTCCATTCTAAACACGCATGTTGCTGTAAGACATGCCAATGTCAGATCCAGACGTGCCCCATGGTTACAAAAGACCACCAGAACCCTAATGAAATCCAGAGATAAGTCCTGGGAGCACTGGAAACTAAAAAAAATTAACTCAGATAGGCAATCATTCCTTAAACTGCGCAATAAAGCCAAAAATCAAATAAAATTAGACAAATCCCTCCACTATAAATCCACCCTAAATTCTGCCAACCACAACCCTAAGCAATTCTGGTCCACTATTAACACTATCCTCCACCCAGGGAAGGTTGATACCCCCAGCTATTCATTCCCCCCTCCTCCAGCAGTATTGCTGAATCCTTCAACAAACACTTCACTGAAACTATAACATCTGTAAACAAACAACACTTCCCTACAACAGCCCCCCCAACTCCTAACCCTAAACCCACCACTCCTCTTTTCTTCTTCACTTCAGTGCCTACCTCCAACATAAAAAAGACTACTGTCAAAACTTAAACCCACCAAACTCGCAGCTGACAACCTCCCCTCTGAATACTTGAAAATTGCAGTTGATACACTAGCCTACACAATTTCAATTCTAATCAACTGTTCCATAACAGAAGGGTATGTTCCCTCTATATGGAAAATATCCCACATAATTCCCCACCACAAAGGCAACCCCTATGCCGACCTCTGCAATTACCGCCCCATTGCTATCCTCTCCCTTTTCTCCAAGATACTTGAAAAATGTATCAACACCCAGGTGTCCAACTATCTCCTAGCTAATAATCTCCTCTCCAAAACCCAACATGGTTTCAGGCCAAATCACAGCACTACCTCCGCACTGCTCTCCTTCAGCAACACTATACTTCATCACAAAAACAATGGCCTCATCTCTACTGCCATACTTCTAGATCTCTCAAAGGCCTCTGACATGGTATCTCATGAGGTACTAGTCTCTAATCTCCCTAACCTCTCCTTCTCACAATCAGCCTGCAACTGGTTCCACAGCTATCTACACTGATGCCAGCAATCAGTAATTTGGGATGATAACCTATCACCTCACCTCCCAGTTACTCTCGGAGTTCCCCAAGGGTCTATCCTTGGCCCTCTGCTATTCTCACTTTTCACTAACAACCTACATACGGCCACCACACAAGCATCTCTTACACAGTACACAGATGAGTCTACTCTCATCTGCTCTGCCCCACTCTGCCAGAACTACAACAAATCACACAGGAATCATTCTCTTCTGTAGAAAGCTGGCTATCCAATGCTCAGCTCCTACTCAACCCAAGTAAGACAAAACTTCTCCTGTTCCAACCTTTCAAAGCCACCCAAAACACCCCCCACTTCAACATTCTCACCAAAGACAATACCATCATCTCTCCATCAGAACACACAAAATTACTTGGTGTGGAAATAGACAACAAACTTAGATTTGACACCCACATATCTCTCACAAGAAATAAAGTTCACAAGAAACTTGGTGCATTATATCAAAGCCGCCAATTCCTAACCAAGGTGGCTAGAATCTCCATAGCCAATTCCCAGCTAATCTCCACCCTACTCTATGCATCCCCCATATGTACCAATCTTAGACAGACAGACCTACACAAGCTGGATGCTTGTTACAACAAGATTGCTAAATTTGCCACTGGAACCTCCTACTGCAGCTATCATTGTATCTCCCTTAAAGAACTAAACTGGCTAGAACTCCCACAACTCCTTCACTTTAATCAACTCACCCTCACTCAAACGTATTAACCACCCCTATAACATCCCTGCCCTTCAAACTCATCTCCAACCCTATCACTCCACTAGTCCCCTAAGATCAAGCAACAAAAATCAACTCACTGTTATCAAACCCAAAAACTCAGCAGAAGAAACCATATTTTCATGTACCATATCTAAACTTTGGAACAATCTTCCACCTTCTATAACTACTCTACCTTCCAACAACCTTTTCAAGAATGCGCTCAAATTCCACTTAAATTTGCACTGGCTTTGTCCTTGTTCTAATCCAGACTAACACCCCCACCCGTACCTCCCCCCACCAAGACTCTTAACCCAACTATACTACCGCCACTACTAACCACAGTCAGAATTAGCTAGTTGTCTTTACATACTTTAATATCTTGTCTGACAACTTTGTTACTAATATTATAACAACAAGAAACTATCTTAACTTGCAACATTTACTGTATATACTGTTGATAATCAATATCTTGTTTTTGTATTAAAGCCAACAACCTGTAATGTTGTTTACTATTGCTGTAACTTTGTATTTTTATCATGTACATGATGTGGAGCTTTTCTCCCCAGGCATCCGCTGAAAAAGGACCTGCATCCAGTCAGAATTTACCAGTAAACAAATGAAAATAAAATGAATAAATAATAAAATAAAATAATATGTAACGAATGATGAATCAATCCCATGTAGGTAGTATTCCAATAAAATAAAACATAAGCAATATTAAGCATTGCACAGCTATGCTGACCAAGTGTAAGCATTGTGTACATATGAATGCTAAGCAATGAGTAGCCCAGCTAAGTGGATTTACCCATTGGTAAGCAGTGCTTAACCTGCCCCTTTAAGCACTGCCAATCTTAGCTAAGCAGGTTTGCCCATAGCTTAGCTTAGCACAGCATATTCAAAACCATCCAATCATGGCAAAGGGAGGGAAATCAGCCATATTTAATACCCCCAGGTGGGAATACAGCTCATAACTGGTTGTAGCTCCCCATTGTGGGCAGTATGGCAGGTGTTGGAGAGGGAATGTGCTTTTAGGCACAGCGGTGGGGCATACAGGAGTCCAAGGTCATGGTAGGACTCCTTGTAAAAAATCATGACATGAGACTGCTGCAGGACCAGTACCAGGGCTCCCAATACAAAGTGGAAGCCTGGAAAAGTCTCGCCCATGATCTCAGCAGTGCCACTGGTATCCCTCGGACTGGTGAGCAGGTCCAGCACTGCTATGCTGACTTGAAATGGAGGAAGAGGGAGCTCTTGGAACAGTGGGTCCAAGAAGCAAGACAGAGGGGTGATGTCCCAGCAGTGAGTAAGTATTCACACCAATAACTGTTTCCCAACATCCAGACTGTGTATGTGATGGATAGGTATGCCTAAATGTTTCTCTATTTTCATTACAGCTCCAGCTGAGCGGATTGCGAACCAGGAAGCCCATGCCAGTAGGTTGCAAAGGCTGCATTGCAAGGCTGGTGAGTAACAATCCTGCTTGTAGTAGTCATATCAAATAAATATAAAGGAGTAGAATGTCACCTGGCAGTATAAAACATGTGTATGGTTTGTACTGAATAAACCTGACAATGACAGTAATAGTCCCATATAGGTCATATTTAAATAAAACTGTAACTGCCTGGCAATAAAGTTCTAAATCCTGGACTGGTTGTGTTTACTCTGGTATTGTATGGCTTGAAATGTTACATGCACCAAGATCTGATATTTGAATAGTAATGCTGTGTCAACCACTTTTTCCACACTGTGCAATATCAAAAATATGTCTAAGAATGTCTGTTTAAGAGTGTTGTAATTACAAGGTCAGATTGTACAACCAAGAGAGAATTAGACAGAAAACATTGAAAAAAAAGACAGCTGTTTCTCAATAGCTCACTCTGATGAAACACATATTGGTGTATTTTTTAGCAGACATGGCCATAGTTTGAATCCTGGAAGTGGTAGTAAGCTGTTTGCATAATTTAAATTAGGATTTTATGAATATGTATAGAAACAGTCAGGTAGTGTTAACAAACATCCCCCCCAGGTCTTCCAGGTAAGAGAACTGTAACCGCCTGGCAATAAAGTTCTAAATCTTGGACTGGTTGTGTTCACTCTGGTATTTTATGGCTTGAAATGTTGCATTCACCAATATCTGATATCTGAATAGTAATGTTGTGTTAATCATTGTTTCCTACACTGTGTTATATAAAAAAATGTCTAGGAATGTCTGTATAAGAATTTTGTAATTACAAGGTCAGATTGTACAACCAATGGAGACTTAGACAGAAAACATTGAAGGAAGTTTCTCAATAGTTCACTCTGATGAAACAAAACTTGTATTTTTAGCAGACACAGCCATGGTTCGAATCCCAGGGGTAGTAGTAAGCTGTATGCATAATTCAACTAGGATTTTGTGAATATGTGTAGAAACAGTCAGGTAGTGTTAACAACCATTCCCCTCACGTGTTCCATGTAAGAGAAGTACAAAGTAGCTATAAGAAGTTTGAATTATACACTGTGTACAAACATGCCACTGCCCAAACCAAGGCCATAGGTTATTGTAATAATACCTGTAGAGTAATGATTAGAGCAATGATCATTAAAGTTGCGAGTACTGCAAGGATATACAAGTTGTTAATTGACATCTGTCTCCCCCCACCATATCTGCAACAATAATCTAAACACACTAATTAATAGGTATGTTTTACACCAAACCTACTGTTGGGACATATGTCCTATTCAACAAATATTGAAATGTGTTTCTATTAATGTTCCATGTTGAAATACCATCATTGGTGGCCTGTTGCAATCAATGTAACCTGCATGCCATTGTAATGGCCACTGTTGTTCCATAGCTTTGTTTGTATGCTTGATGTTTGTTTGCTTGTTATTTCCCTGAAATGCTAATTCCACCTAAAACACGGCTTTTCAGCACTTCTGTGGATCCCAAGTGATATCTGCATTGCTTACTGTACTTATTTCCTTGTTTCACTTGAATGAAAGTTACTGTTTGTCGTTTTTGCATTTAAGTTACCTGTAGCACATTGCATTTAAGTTACCTGGCATAAAGCAATTATATAAGTCAGCACTAAAAAATTAAAAGCACTACACCCTCACAAACTCCCATTGAGTACCTTGCTCCCCATTGGCCCTTTTTTTCAATTATAAAGGAATTCCCAATACTATTCTAGCATGTCCAAAGGTCAGTTGTCAATCTCCTCTCCGGTCCAGCTGGTGAATCTGGGAATCTTGAGGCAATGTTACAACTGCCTCATGTACACAGACAACCCTCTCCTCCTCCCAACAAATTTCAACACATGTGAGAGATGCAACCATATAGCCAAACTGGAGGCTAAGCTCTCTCAACTCAGTACTGGCATAACCAGTCAGGAGGAAAAGGAAACCACACTCACTACAATTCCAGTCTCACACAGACCTGCCACAACAGCAAACCAAACACATAAACACACAAAAACATACTCAGAGGCTCTAAATAAAAATCTGCCTAAGCAGCAGAGACCTCCAAAGCAGACACCCAAGCAACCGCTACCCCAAAACAAAACACGTGCAACACATAGCTCACAAAGCCAGTGTGCCGAACAGTCACAGCCCTTAAGGCTAAACAACACACCTGATATACTTGTAATAGGTGACTCTACTGACGCAACACTGACGTCCCGCTCACCAGGCTGAACAAGGAGAAGGTCATGGTGAGCTGCCTGTCGGGTGCTAGGATCCGCCACATAACACAAGCACTCAGGTCACTCCAAGGCAAGTACAAATATGACTCAGTCATTGTCCATGCTGGTGTGAATGACCTGAGACGTACCTCCCTGGACTACATGAAAAGAGACAGAGAGGAGCTCTCTGAGCATGTAGCCCAGGCCGGTATGACCCTGACCTTGAGTAGCATCTTACCCTCACCAAGAAAGATGCCACAATATGAAGACAAGATGATCAATTTCAACAATTGGCTTAAGTATTGGTGTCATTCAAAGGGGATCCAATGCCTGTCAGCCTGGGATGACATGCTCGACAAGCCACGATGCTTTGCTAGGGATGGCTTGCACCTATCACCCCTGGGCTTTTGGATATTGGCAAAGGCTCTTGCTACCCCCATAGTGCCTTTTTTAGGCAAGGCTCAAAAGACAAACCCACCTCCATAGGTATCACAAGGGATAAGAAACTAAGAGTAGTGCTACTCAATGCCAGAAGTCTAAACCTCAAGATGCATGCACTCAAAACTCTCCTTAGCATGGAGAACATCGATATCTGTGCAGTAACAGAAACCTGGTTCAAGACTCCCGAGAGCACCCCAGCACTACCAGGTTATACCTCATACCATGCTTTTCGCCCCAAAACTTGGACCGAACCACAAAAGGAGGGGGAGTATCAATATTCGTCAAAGATACCCACACCTCCAGGTTGGTGGCACAGCACGAAGCATCAGAGACTATCCATGTGCAACTAACAGTGGGTAAAACTGCCTTCCAGTTTATAGCCTGCTACAGACCACCCTCCCAAACCCAGGAACTCCACTCGGCCTTCCTGAGAACACTGGAAAATATGAAGGTCTCTCCAAACACCATTATATTGGGTGAATTCAACTACCCAAACATAGACTGGGAGCATTACTCTAGCTCCAACACCCTAGCCCAAAGGTTCCTAGAATTTATAAACTCAGATGCTATGGAACAACTTGTTACCACTCCCACAAGAGGGGAAAACATACTGGACCTGATCATCACCAACATGGGGACTCTATGCTCCAGACCAGAAGTGTATCCCTCACTGGTAAGATCAGACCATAAACTAATCTCACTGGATATTCACATCCCGACCCCACCCCCTGCCCAGAAAACCACAGTGAAAAACTTCTCTAAAGCAAATTTCAAAACCAAGGTGGAATCCTTCAAAGCCCCCGGGCCTGTGGAAAATACAGCCCAGACCGCAGAATCCTTTATAAACGCATTCTATGAACACCTTCAGGAATGCATGGATCATGCAATCCCAAATAAAACCAAGACCCAATCCTCCAACAGCAGACATCCTGTCTGGTGGACCCCAGCCATAAACAAACTATACAATAGAAGGAGGAAGCTACTACATGATAGAGCAAAATCCCAACAAGGGAAGGCAACTCTGATCAGTATTAGCAAAAAACTATGGGCACTCATAAAATCGTCTAAGGTCAGCTTCGAGAGAAAAATTGCACAGGACATTAAGGATAATCACAAGGCTTTCTTTTAGTTATGTTAGGAACCTGGGTGGGAATTCCCAGATATGCTCAGAATTAGTCCAAAATGACAAAAAATACACCGAACCCACAGACATTGCCAACATCCTAGCTGACAGGTTCAGCACAAACTTCTCCCCCACTCCCCACCAAAAGGGCAAATATCTATCCCAGCAGAGTGCTGCCCCCCTGACATCTCAGATGCTCAGGTAAAAGCCACCCTCTCCAAAGCAAAAAACACAGCGTCAATGGGACCAGACGGTGTCCCAGGCTGCGTCCTACATGAACTCCAAGAAGAGCTAAACCCAAACATAAAACTACTGTTCAGTCTCAGCCTTACTACCAGATATGTACCTAAAGAGTGGCGTACAGCAACGGTGGTCCCTCTCCACAAAGGTGGTGCCTCAACGGATCCTGGAAACTATCGCCCCATAAGCCTGACTAGCTTGGTCTGCAAAGCTATGGAAAGGATCATCATGGACCTTATAAATAAAGATATTGGGGACCTACAGACACTGGATCCTACCCAGTTCAGCTTTGTTAAGGGCAGAGCCTGCCTCTTAAACCTGGTCAATTTCTTTGAAACAGTCACCAAGGCCATTGACGAGGGGAAGGTGGTCCACACAGCCTACCTGGGCCTCACAAAAGCCTTTGATAAAATACCCCACTCAGGCATTATAGATAAGCTCACCAGCTTAAATATAAACCCCTATGTCACTAGATGGGTTGCAAACTGGCTCAAGGACAGAACCCACACGGTTAGAATTGCTGGAGCCATGTCAGACTCCAAACCAGTTACAAGTGGCATCCCACAAGGCTCAGTCCTGGGACCTCACTTGTTCGGTATATATTTCTCAGAGGTACAGGCCAACACAGAAGGACTGTGGCTGACCAAGCTATCAGATGACTGCAAACTGGGCGCCATAATCGACTCTCCAGCCGACACAAGCATCCTCCAAAAGGGCCTCATAGAAACAGACAACTGGTGCCAGAGCCATTGCCTCAAGCTAAATGCCAAAAAGTGTATAGTCATCCCCTTTGGCAAAAACAAAGTGCCCACAAATTACCACATAAGTGGTAATCCATTAAGTACGGAAGAAGTAATTAGGAACCTGGGGACCCAAGTTGATAGCAATCTCTCATTTGACAACCACGTGGCCAAAGTGGTTAGAAAACATTTTATATAGCCCACCTAATCATGAAGGGATTCACATCTAGATCAGGGGAGGTCATCATGCCTCTTTACTCATCCCTCATCAGGCCCATAATTGAGTACAATGCCCCTTTTGGGATGTACCTTACCAGACACCTGCAGCAACTAGAAAGACCCCAAAAGTACCTCACCAAGAGGATCAAAGGGCTCAAACAGATGCCATATGCTGCCCGGTTAAAGAAATTCCAGCTCTACTCAGTGGCATACCGCCTGCTCAGAGGCGATCTGTGCCTGATGTATAAAGCCATGTCCAACCCGGAATTAATGGACATGCTGCACCTCAGAAAATCCAAATCCCATTGAGCTACGCGCTTGGGAGACTTGAACCTCAGCACTGAAATAAATAGGACATGCTGGAGGGACAGATTCATAACCCAGAGGCTCCCTTCACTCTGGAATAAAATCCCAGTCCAGGTTAGGCAGAGTCCCTCATTGACTCTCTTCAAGAGGAATCTTGATGAGTGGATGGGGATCGTGGGTTTACCCTGGTATCACTTCTGTGTCACTGTTAGACAGAGGCACAGTATACTAACCTCAAAAAAGGGCATAGCAAAATTAATTTAAAATGGGTGGCGAAAGCCAAACACACTCTGGCTAGGCTTATAAATGCCCTAGAGCAGATAGCCTAGTATGAACCTATGAACCTATATGCATGTGTACTGTTTGCTATGTAACTGTTCCAAATCTGTTGTTTTGGGTTAATGGGAATATCTATGGATGCTGTTATAACTAATCCTGGATTGTAATCCAAAAAACAATGCAATAGGTGAAACAATAAATCCACAGAGAAGGATCAGGCAAGAAATTTTAATAATCCTGGATTGTGTTGACTATTACTAACCCACATATGTCCTAAAACTGCAACATCATAGCGCGTTTGGGAAGGCCGGTCCCAGCAGACTCACCTCTCCCCACCTCATCTGGCCATGGCACCAGACCCCAGCACTTCTGGGAACTTTTCATCCACTAGTCCTGCACCACCTTCAGATGGAACCACCTCAGGGGATGGGGTTCATCCCCCCCCAGGAGCGGGTGCGGACAGGATACTATCACCCAAAGCCAGGTCCAGGGATTGGTGCATAGTGAGCTCCAAGAGGAGTTTGGAGATGTGCCACCCCAGCTTCAGGGCCACGTGGTGCAATTAGAGGGTTAGCCTGCCCCTCTTGCTCAGCCCCCAGCACAGCCACCTTTGGGACCATGAAGGTGCAGTGGTGACTGCCCATGGGTGGGGACCTCAGTCCCACTGTTTCCATTTGGGGGCTCATGGGCTTCTGATTTCCAAACACCCCTCCCCATCCAAGGTGTTTACCCCCCACATGTCATATACCACCCCTGTATGCTGTCCTTCTTGTCTTATCTGTCTTTCTACCCAACCTAGCTCCCCAAGGATACCTACTATCCTTCCCCAACATCCCACTCTCACCTTTAAAAAAAAGGGCAATGTGTTCCCAAAAAAAAATTTCGCCCCATACATAGCTGTCCATTTCACACGTGTCCACTTGGCATGTAATCTGGTCTAATTGGCTTCACAACATATTATTGTTG
>NC_056750.1:687511658-687559751 GCF_019279795.1 Protopterus annectens
AGAAGGATCAGCTAAGGTCTCAGACGTTGTGTATATATATATCACACAATACAAAACAAGTAAACCTAGTTAAGGTTATCCTAACTCTATACCAAGTATATAATAATACAAATACTCTTCTAATACAGCCTTGTTGTAGCAATTTGTGTGTGTTTGGGGGGGGGGGGTTTAAAAGCAACTGCATTTCAAATATCTACATTTCTTTTTTTCTTTATGTATTTGCTAAGAAGAGCATAAACAGAAGTGGGGGGGGGGGGAATAGAGAAGACATTCATACTCCAGATATGTAGCCAATATTTTTCCACATTTTAAAAGAACAAAGAAATTTAGATACATAAAGAAAGTGCTGTAGATTCAAAACAATGTTTTCAGAAAATGTTGAGCATTTAAGTATCTCCGACCACTCAGAAGTGACTCAAATAACTCAGTTCTCACATTAACAAATACCTTGGTACGTACAGTACTACAATAGTCATTATTAACATGGATAGACCTACCTGTGGCTCCATGACACCTCCACTGTGCATTAAAAAGAAAAAACAAGAGATAGAGAAACAGAAGAAAAAACTTAATCCACCAGGTCTGAATGTAAAGCTATTTGTAGAGAGGGAAAGCACCTGTGTGAAGCTATAGCAAGAAACATGACATCAGATGCTCGTTTAACATAGCTGGGATAATTGCTTCAATGATAATGTGTTTGCTGCAGCCATAGTAAAAATGTCTTTTAAACATTCTCTAAAAGCTATTTGAATACTAACAATTTTCTCAAAATATTGTAGCCATAGCATTAACTGCTGTTGGTTAAGATCATTCTCTATCTGTGAACAACTGCATGACCAAAACAATTTAATCTCATCTAGTGAAGTTAAAAAATTCTGCTAGGACAAAGATCTGTAAAATGCCAACAGCTTGTTCTACTGACTTAATGAGATAGCTGAATCATGAACTTGGATTTGAGCAGTTTAATTTCTGTTAAGTCATTGTGTATACTGTACCATTTTAAAAAGTTTAAAATATGCTGGGGGAATTAAATGGTGAATTCAAAAGTAATCCTCAAAACCCAGAGCTGCCTCATAACACTGCCTGTTACAAGCTGACTCCTGACACCAGAAATCCATTAAGCCACAGGGAAGTAGGAGATACTTCTGAAAAAGAGTAGGGGTTGCAACATTCTGTCAGTTAGCCTGCCACTACACTCAGTGTTGCTTAAATTTTTGTTACTGAAAATGAACTACTTAAGATTATATTTGCCTTTCACTTGCTGCGTAGGTACATCCTTGTACAATCAGTTAAAGCCAAAAAAAAGAGTAAATCTTACCATCATTCTCAGATAAGTTATATAGGCAAAAATCATATTCCCGCCCTCAAATATAAAGCATGCATTTACACTAAGCAAATATTTCCAGTACGGGGACCAGTCATTCTAAAGCCATTTTATTTATCTCAAAGTGCAAAACAATTCTAAGTTTCAAAAGGAACAAAATTAAATAAGAGACAAAAGCTTCTAGTTTCTGAGCCCCAGTCTCTGAAATTCTCTTTAAGAAGGCACACCTTTATCATTTTAGAACTGAGTGAAAACTATTAATTTCTTCACAGAAATGCTGCATGTAGTATAGGAAGCCATTTTTCGGAGTAGACTGATCTCTGCTGTCAGTGTATAACATGGATATTAATTTTCTTAAACATGCATGCATGCATAAATAGTATGCACACTCTTCAATGAAATACCATACGTATTGGGCAGATTAACCAGAGTATCACTTTTGCAAGTCACATGACCGTTGTCATAAAGGCCTAGTTCAAAGACCCATTTAAGAAATTAATCAATAATAAAAATAATATGGCAGAATAAAGAGTATGGATGATGTCCAGGCCATTGAAGAGTGCATCAACACTTTAGATTTGGTTAGTGGTATAAGGAGTTCAGCCACCATGGAGTAGTGTGTGCCAAAATGTGTCCGTACACGACATGATGCTTCTGTATTTCAGAAAAAGAGTTCATTATATCCTTGAGCACAGCCTAACATAGTGCCAAATGCATTGGGCCAAAACTTCAAGTAGTAGTGCAACTTTAATTATTTCATCTTATGCATGTGCCAGCAGCAGAGGGCATGGTAGCTGAGGAATCTTCTGAGGAACTGACTGCAATTAGTCCTCATGAAAGGCATAGGTGCATGTAATATTTTATGTCATTAGGAAACAAGTGCCACATGCTCTACAACTATGGATTATGGCAAGGCAAACAGAATAAAATTTCTGATGAATTCTTTAACAATCCTAGGCTATGCATTGGTGTGCACTAACTGGCCACACTGTACCTCAGACATTACCATCCCCATGTAATCTAGAGGGCTGAGAAATGCAAAGTTAGCATCATTTGAACACAGAGGCACAAACACAGAATGCAGCATTACTAGCATAGGTGGTGTGAGGTAACCATGCATGAGACTAAGATTTTTCAATATAGGGATCACTTTCCACAGGTGTAAAGTCATACTAGTGAATATAATTGATGGTTGTGCATATGCACACATGTACTTGGTTTCTATGACCTACAGCAATTATGGTGTAAAATCAGGAACTGTTTGTAGTAAACATGAAAGTCAGCATATTTCCCATGTTCTTTCAGTACAATCTTTGGTTTCCATGTTTTGTTGACTATTATGAGTGTGTTTATTACCTGGCTATGAATAAATTGGACATTGTGAAGTCTATGAGTCTGTGAGTTAAATGTTAATATATTAACATTGAACATATTTTACTTAACCTTTTTTTTTGCAGGAAAATGAGTGTGAAAAGCACTGTGTTGGGGTACAACAGTCTATCTAGTACTTAGTCCAAATAAGTACGGCAAAGAGCTACTTCTTTAGTGCAGGTTTAAACTCTCCCAGCCTTCATTTGTTTAATGTGTGACTCTGACTAAGTGACTTAACCAGACAGTGCTCCTAGGTCATCCTGGAAAAGAAACACTTACATGCAATGAGCTGTCCAAAGCTGTTAGCAAATATGTTGTGCATTTGTGGTGCTGCGGTAGCATTGTCACCTCACAGTAAGACATTGTTCTGTTCAATTCTCAGCTAGAGTGTTTTCTGTGTGGAGACATGCGTGAATGGGCGTACCTTCGTTGAATGTTGTGCGTCAGGGCCGGCAACTCAGCACGTAAAAATCTACTGCTAATCATTAGCGGACCGGAGTTCCGCTGTGGCGACCCCTAACTGGGAAAAGCCGAAAGACACAATATTTGTCTTTAGAATTTCTGAACACTTCACACAGATGCTAATTAATGCTTCACTATGCTGTTGCCAGCGCGTCTTTTAATTTAATGTATGCATTTTCATTTCATGTGATTTTCAAGGGAAGAAGTGTCTATTTTTTCTTATGCAAAGTCTGTTTTCAGTGTGCAACTGTTTAGCAAATGGCCGTCAGTGTTTTTGCAGTAAAAATTGAAATAAGAGTTTTAAATAAAATCCAAATGTCTATGATCATTCATTCAACTAATTCATTGTAGAAGTAGAAATAAAATGAAATAAAACATGTGCTGACAGGTTTCAACAGTGTTTTATAGTAATTAAGGAAAGAAAGCCTAGTGACAGGATATTGATAAAGCTGTGGGGGAAGCAGTCTTTACCCTGCCTAGGGCCCCATTTGACCATGATCCAGGTCTAACTATGAGCACAAACGTCCTGGATATGATCTTTACAAACATGGGAGAATGCTGCAACCCTTCCTCATTGGAAAGGTTGGACCATAAAAACTGTCTCGTATGTATTAAAAATAATGCTTGGATGTCCAGCCCTGGAACATTTAAGAACTATCCTAAAGCTAACTTCTGACTATTAAATGAGTCCCTGGCAAAATTCCAAGTGCCCAACAAACCACTGCCTATGTGCAATTGTTATCAAAAAACCTGTATAATCATGCTAATACAAGTCTGCATACATATGTCTGTACCTACCAGGAATAAGAATGGGGGAAAAAACAAGTTAACATGTTGGAATCCCTATATCAATAGGTTGTATAATAAAAGGAAGATAATCATGCCAAAATTAGGAAGTGCAGTGTCAAGCAATTCAATCTCTCCCTCATCATTCTAAACAAGCAACTCAGAGAACTAATAAAGTCTATTAAAGTCAAATTTGGGGATAAAAGAGCCTTCTAGGCTGAGGACAATCTCAAGGCTACCTCCAGTTAAATCTACAACCTCAAAGGCAGTGCATAGATATGCAATGAACTAATTCTGAATAAGAAATCTACACTGAGAATGAAGATATTGCAAATCCACTGGTCAACAAATTCAGCTCCAGGTTTTAGCCCTCACTTCCTGACACCCCTCAGGGAACACCAATAGACATTTCCCTTACTACTGGGAAAGCATGTAGGCAGTAATATTATCTTTAACCATGACAGTGTCTATGGTAGTAAGGAAATCATTCTATATTGCACAATGTATAGCAAAGGATATGGCATCAGTAACACCAGAAATTAAATGTTCATACATTTAATTATTTAGAAAGTACTGTAATAAAATACCAAGGATACATCAGCAAAGGCAGGCATTAACATTTCTAATGCTTGTTGAGTGATGCACAGTACAACCTTTGGTTCAATTAACTTTTTAAGTGAATTAGGTAATAAGAAAAAAATGTTCCTGTTTTTGCATATTTTTCCCACCATTATTTTTCAGTTTGCCCAGAATCTTTGAACAAAGTAGTTGAGAGTTATGGACCGTGGCACTTTCTATCATAAACTTCCCATAAGTACACAACACACTGACCTTTAATAACTCGTCCAAATTGTGACGCTCCAGCTCTGGGCCTGTAATTAAAGAGACGTAATTCTCACCACTATCACCAGTGGGAGATGTTCACTGTGAGCATAACGGATCTAGGACTATTGAATGAAAGTTCAATTGCCCGAATCCATAATCACCGAACACACTTGAATGAAAGTGCTATCACCGAAAAAGTGCTTTCTTTAAAGTGTGTTAAAGAAAAAAATACAATAAATCTACTTTTATGCAGGGTGGCAAGGCCCCCTGCACCCACCCATGTGAGGGCTCTGCCCCCACACCCCCACTTTAATATTCTCACTCCGAGATCGCACTGCAGTGAGGAAAAGGGAATATTCCCTTATCCAACCATAGTACGATCTCCGCAACAGTCATCCCCCCATGACTCTCTCTAGCTGCAGGCATACTTCAGCAAAAGTGCTTTTTCGGTAAAAAGCACTTTCGTGGAAGTATGCCCGGCTGATAGGGATTTGGTGATGTTGTCGTTCGGGGATCAGTACAGATCCCAGGATAACAGGTATGCACACAGTATATCCCGATACAGCTCTCTGCATCAAGCACAATCAAGCACAAATTTCCTTAAGAGCACACAGGTAACACAGTCAAGTTACAGTCACAGGCTGGTTTTTCCCTCTTGCTCGAGAGCCCCAGTAGGACTCCCCACTGGCACAGTAATAGAGTTGAGATCTCAGCTGAGTGTCCAAGCCAAGATCTTCAGCACCCTCTCTGTCCATTCATGTCTCTGCCCAAGTAGCTGACAGACACACTCTTTGATGTCTGATTTACACACACACACACACACACACACACACACACACACATACACACACACACACACACACCTACCTGGGAATGGCTAGCACAGGTTTACTATTTATGCCCCCTTCTGCGGAGACAATAAGGTAGTTATAAATGCCTCCAGAAACACCTGCCAGCTACCTTAAGGCTCTTCAATAGGTATTTATTTATTTATTTTATTTTATTTTACATTTGTTGACCGGGAAAGTCCGACTGGATACATGTCCATTTTCAGCGGAGGCCCGGGGAGAAAAGCTCCACAAATACAGTTAGTACATTGTTACATAGATAAAAACTGATATTATATTAAACAACTATTATATAGAATTGGAAAAAGTGAAGCCAGAGATACAGGCATTAATAGTTACATTCATAAAAACATGATATAAGGAGGGTATTTAGAAGCAGAACAGATATTTAATTTTAAAAACAATTGGCCTTGTATCAGTGGTAACACAGGTCTAAGTTGGTTCAGAGGGAAGAGAAATGCAAGGTGGAAATATCAGGAAAAAAGAAGCTGACATGGTAAATTCCATGGGATTCATTTGAGAGAAGAGAGGTGAGAGATTTGAGTTACATCAAGGCGTTAATCCGGGAATGAGCATTGGCATAACCAGTGGGACTTAAAATATTGGAATAGACTTTTTTAAAGTGGGATAGAGAGGTAATGGTGTAATACTGGAGGGAAGAGAGTTCCACGTATTGGCAGTGATGTTAGCAAATAGAGCATCTCCACCTGCATTATTGGATTTGACATTTTGAATAAGTATCCTGCTTGAGGAGCGTAGGCTATTTAGGTTAGTATATGGAACGACTAGGCCCTTTAGTGCAGGAGTTTTATCAGGGTGGTTAAGTATTTTATATGCCTCAATAAGTTGAGTCTGCTGAAGGAGGTTAGGGAGTTCTATCCATCCAAGGTCTTTTAGGTTATTACAGTAGTGTGTTCTATGTGGTGTACCATTTGCAAATCTGGCAATGTGATTATACGAGCATGAGAGTTTATTTAGCTCAGTTTTATTCAGCTTAGTGAACATTGGGGATGCATATAAAAGTGTAGATAATAAATGGGTACGGGCAATAGTTGCTTTTGCCATTGGTGTTAGAAAGGCTTTGATTCTATATAGTGATCCTAGTTTCCTGTTAACTGTTTTAATAGTAAGATTAATATGCATATCATATCTAAGTTTATTGTCTATGGTAACTCCTAGTAGTTTAGTATGGGGGTCAGGTGTTATAATTGTTTGATTGTATATTAAAGGCTGTGAAGGGAAGTTTTTGGGTAGGATGAAAAAGAAGCAGTTTGTTTTTTTTGGGATTGAGAAGTAACTGTCTTCCTGTTAGCCAGTTTTCAACAGCTGTAAAGCAGGATTGGGTTTTGACTAGTAGATTGTCTAGAGATGTATCCGAGCAGACTAAGGTCGAATCATCAGCATATTGTATACAGGTTGCCTCAGGGATGGCTTTGTGTAGGTCATTAATAAAGACTGAGAAAAGAAGTGGACCCAGTATGGATCCTTGTGGAACACCTATGGTATTCGGTAGTAAATCGGAAAGTTGATTGTGCCAGAGTATAGCTTGTTTCCTATCAGAGAGGTAAGCTTGGAACCAGCCTAAAGTTGGGTTGTCAAGCTGTAAAGTTTTCAGAGTATTATGAAGTAGTTGGTGGTTAACCATGTCAAAGGCTTTTGAAAGATCCAGGAAGAGAGTAGATGATATTATTTTGTTATTACGGTTACGATTTATTGTATCAGTAAAAGAGAGTAGTGCAGTAGTTGTACTGTGGTTGGGTCTAAATCCATGTTGTGAGTTGGTCAGTAGTTTGTTCTGGATAAGATAGTGGAGGAGTTGTTTATGTATACATTTTTCCATAGTTTTGGCCAGAGGGGACATTATGGCCATTGGTCTATAGTTTGATAGTTCAGTGGAAGAACCCCCCTTGTGAAGTGGTATAACATGGGATGTTTTCCAAATTGTAGGGATGGAAGATTCTAGGATGGTGCGATTGATAAGTATTGATATGGGGTAGGCTATTGCATTCGCGGCTTTCTGTAAGTATTCGGCTGGGAGAAGGGCAGCGGAGGGGGTAGTAGGTTTAAGTTTTTGTAGTAAGGATCTTATGCTAGATGTGGGGACAGGTTGTAGATTGAAAGTAGGTCTAGATTCTGGAATATGATCAGTCATAGGACTGTAGTAAACAGATAGTTGGTTTGCTAAGGTTTGGATAGTACTCGTGAAGAACAAGTTAAAGGTGTTGGCTACTTCTAATGGTGTTTTATCAGATACCAGTTCTGGGGTAGGAGTGGAGGATTTTCCTGGGCGTAAGAGGTTATTAAGACCTGCCCAAAATTTTTGCGGGTTGTTTTGGTGTTTATTTTGTAGTTGGCAGTAATAACTTTTTTTGTCAGCTAGTATTGATTTTTTTGTGTCATTTCTTTACTGTTGAAATTGGATGCGGTCTTGGGGTAATTTGGTTGCATGCCATATTTCCCCGGATTTGTTCCTGTTTTTAATTTTAGATTTAGTTTCCTTTGTAAGCCAGGGTGCAATGTTTGCTTTAGTCTTGATTAATCTTTTTGGTGCATGATTATCAAGTATGGCTAGGAAGGTAGTATTACATTTAGATACTGCCTCCTCAAAGGGGGAGATACTTTAGTGGCGCCCAATTACAAGATCTGTGTTCTTCTTGAAATTTTGTAAGGTCGAATTGCTTCTTATTTCTAATTGACCTGTACATGGGAGTAGTAGATAGGCCTGTTTTATTTTTCATTATGTATGTGATGAGGTGATCGCTTAGGTCATTTGGTGCGGTCCCGGACTTATATGTATGTGGCTGGCTGTTTATTAGGATCCAGCCTAAAATACTTTCTTTTTGGTTTGCATTTCCAGTTCTGGTTGTAGTATTTATGATCTGGGTAAACCCATATAGGTTAATGTGGATGGGGTTGGGTTCTGAAGAGCATAGGTTCCAGTCAATGTTGACGTCACCCATGATAATAGTTTCTTGGGGGTAGTTGCTGGATATCCAGTTAAGTATGTTTTCCAGTGTACCCTATAGTATGTTTTCCAGGTACCCAATATATTGAGTGAAATTAATATTAATATAAGTGGTAGTTTGACCAAAAGCAAGGCTATTAGGAGTGGCCTACACAGTGTTAGTAATTAAATATGCAAAGACTCTTGAAACTTAAATTTCTCAACAAAGATCAGCCACAACAAATGGTTTAAATATATTTAATAATAAATACTAAAAGAATAAGAAAATACAAAGTATATATTCACGGTGATATCAGAGTTTAAAATCACAGGAAATATTTGAAATAACATTGAAGGAAAGGTTCAGACAAGTAAAGGATAAGGAAATTAGAGATGAACACAAGGTTAATCCACAAATTCTCAATAGAATACTACAACAATGTAACTGGCACCTGCTACAGACTCTAGCACTAGACCAGGCAGTCAACTTTTTCAGTAGTACTTTTATAAATGTTATAAATACAATAGTCCCATTAAGAAACATAGAACCAAATTTAACTATGCATCTTGGCTAAATAGGACCACAAAAGCCCTATTAAAAACCAGGGACAACACCTGGAAGAATTGGAAAAAGAACAATGCTGGCCAAAATAGACAAATATATCAACAACTTCGAAATCAGGCCAAAAAACAAATAAAAATGGATAAACAAAACTATTTCCTTAATGTCCAAAACAAACATTCCAAAAACCCACAAAAATTCTGGCAAGCTATCAATTCGCTTCTAAAACCTGGCAAAACTACCACCCCAGCCCCAAATACCAAGACTAACAATGACAGCATAGCTTCTCAATTTAATCACCACTTCGTAAAATCTATTCTCACATTATCTACCCAACTATCTAACAATAATCCTGTACTCACGCCAACCACATATAACAAAGATTTATCCTCCTTTACACTCTCACTTGTACCATCCTCCATGGTAAAAAAGTGCTATTAAAACTAAATCCTACCACTCTCGCAGCAGATGGTTTACCCACTAATTTCCTAAAATTAGATGAGAGTCCTTGTCTTACCCTGTCTCAGCCCTTATTAACCACTCCATACAAGAAGCTTAGATACTCAAATTGTGGAAAGTGTCATACATTATTCCTCTACACAAAGGTTGCAACTCCTATGAGCTATCAAACTACTGCCCCATTGCTATCCTATCCCACCTTTCCAAGCTCCTAGAGAAATGTATTCACACACAAGTGATGCACTTCTTAATCTCACACAATCTTCTCTCCTCTACACAGCATGGCTTCTGCCCAAATCATAGTACAACTACTGCTCTTCTGTCCTTCACCAATCAGATTAACCAACTTAGAAACAACAATTACTTTGTAGCAGCCATATTCCTAGATCTATCTAAGGCATTCAACATGGTCTCTCACAACCTACTTCTAGACACTCTAACTACAATGTCCTTTGCCTCCTCCACTACTTCCTGGTTCAAAAACTATCTCTCTGATAGACAACAGGCAGTCAAATGGCAGGGTGTACTATCACCTTTACTACCAACTACTACTGGCGTTGCACAAGGATCAATACTAGGTCCTCCACTATTCACAATTTTCACCAACAAACTACATACCTCCACCCTGCATGCATCACTCATACAGTAAGCCGATGACTCCAACTTAATCTGCTCAGCCTGATCCATAGCCACCCTTCAAAACCTTACCCAAGAATCCTTCTGTTCCATCGAGAAATGGAATACTGAAATCCAACTTATTCTAAACCCCAACAAGACAAAATTACTTCTCTTTACCCCCAATAAATCCAGGACCATACCTACCTCCTTCACTATCACCTCCAAAAATGACACAACAAACTCTCCCTCACCCCATACTAAGCTCCTCGGTGTAATAATAGATAAGGGTCTTCACTTTGACGTCCATCTCTCTCTCAAACCATTAAAAAGGTACATAAAAAGCTAGGAACTCTATATAAACACAAACAGTTCCTATCAGATCAAGCAGGAATCACCCTAGCCCAAAACACCTACTGTCTACCCTATTGTACGCTTCCCCAATACTAACCCATATCAGGAAAACAGACATGGACAAACTGGACTCATGTTACAACAAAATAGCAAAATTCACAAATAACTCCACATTTAGAAACCATCACTGTCTTGCCCTAAAACAGCTACAGTGGTTAGAACTCCCACAATTAATTAGTTATCACCAACTAGTCCTCACCTACCACATACTAAGAAATCCCGACAAATCCCCACTCTTACTACCCCATATTCTCACGGTTTACTATTCCTACAATACTGTAATAAAAATACTCCCATGAGGATCTACTAAACAAACCATTATGTTTTGTATTTGTATATTATCTCTTGTGAGATACCTCTTTTACTGCATAAGCAAATAGGGAGTATTTCTCTCCCAAATACTCCTATCCAATTTCAACTGTGTGTAAACTATGACTCCATAAGCGTGCATAGAACAAACTATTGTATATATACATTTTAATTGCATTGTATTGTATATCCTTTGTTTATATATATCGTGATTGTTTATATATATCTACCACTGTACTTGTTTTATGCAGACCTTTTCTCCCCAAGCCTCCACTGTAAATGGACCTTGCTCCAGTCGGACATTACCTGTTAACAAATGTAAAATAAAAATAAAATAAGTAAATAAATAAATATTGCCATCTAGTGGGGGATTCTGGCTATGCACTGGAACCTTGGATGATGAAACCCATTAGAAATGTGCACACACACACACACACACACACACACACACACACACACACACACACACACACACACACACACACACTGAAAAACACCATAATGAGGCACATGCACAAACTAGGAACATTGTAGAGCATGTGTTTGGGCTGTACAAGTCACGGTTCTGCTGCCTTGAGATATCTGATGGAGCCCTGCAGTACTTCCCAGCTACATGTGCACACAAATTGCGTGCTATGCTACACAATATGATCCTGCGGAAACAGCTATGGCAGGAACATCACAGGAAAGGGGGACACAGCCCCCCCACCATTGCCAAGGTCCCCACTGGCACAGGGGGACTCAGAGGAATCACCACCTCAGCCTGTCCCTGTAGGCAGATGTAGGCATGCCCAGTATGTCCTGTCCTTGGCAAAGAGGCAACACATAGCACATACACTGGCACCCTAGGGACCCAGGGACTGAAACCTCTCTCCTACTCACACACACAGTGAAAAGGATGACACACATCACACTATCTCTACCTTATCATGTTTAAGCTGTGTACTGCCTTCATCAGAGTCAGCCCTGAAGCACTGTCCTAACAACTGCTGCAGGCCTAAGGTAAGTCACTTTTCTTAACAACTAATGAATGGAGTAGTATGTTGTGGTAGCATATATATGGTATCACTGCATGTATCCAAGGGAATGGTGTGGCCTACTGGGATAGCAGCATACTGACAGCCATTTGGGAGAAAGGGGCAACTGTCCAAAAATACTGGCTTCCCCAGAATATGCAGTAGTCCCCTAGGTGACAAAACCCACTGCAGTATATGTGGGGGACTAACAAACTGTGAGGTTGTAGGTCACATGCATGGATGTCAATGTTGGAGTCCCATACACACCTCTCAGCCTCTCCCAGCAAGTCAGTTGTATAAAGCCATAATGAAATATGTGGCAAAAGACCACAAATAGGGACAATGATGAAATATTCCTCTTACACACTTACAGAGTGATATCACAGAAGGTCTTGCAGTTGCATTAACTCTCTGAAGGGTAAGAAGTCTGCAACTCAAATGTCTGTCATTACTTTCTAACCTTTGGTCTTTAGTGATATGCTAGCATTCTCCAAGACAAGTACAATACTATGTTAAATGGAACCAAAATATAAAGCAAACAGTTTAACAGTCTATGCAAATGTGAAGTTGAGAGGTATGTCCCCCCTTCCCCCAATGCACCTGTGTTCCCATAGAAATGCAGCAACATTTATGTTTGTAGGGTAATAGCAGAAGACCACACATTCCCAGTGCTGCCCCAATCAACTTGCCAATTTGTTTCATGCCTGCAATATTCAGGGGTCTATGTGCTATGTCTGTTTATAGTTAATACTGTCAGGAAGTATACTTCACTTACTGGTGGCTGTTGTGACGTAGTCATCTAAGTACAATACTGTGGTTGACAGAGCCTGTAGTTCCAGACTGGTTGTGCCAGTTATTTTGCATGTCAGCTACACCTATAGTAGGAGTTGTACACACTGTCCAAAAGGCAATACTTATTACTGCAGGAAAGCTGCACAATGGAGGGGCAGGGGGCCACACATATGGACAGTACACAGGTCTGAGTAATCTACACAGTGCATACTACAACAGCAGGTTGTGAGAAGTTGACTGCCAGTATATAAAGGCTGCCATTTCTCTGTGCCAGTACTGACAACAAGTAAGTGGGCACCATTCATATCCGTAGAATGACAGGGTGTCACAGAATGTCCACATATATGCCTCATATATCTGTTCTGCTTGTCATAACATTGCATTTGCATGATAAACTAATGGCAGACCAATAAAGGTTGATGTGTAAACAGCAATGTCAGACAGTAGAGATGCAGATGTCATCCCCAAAAGTAATTGCAAGCTAATACAAAACTGCTCCACTAACTGTGTAAGTTTGGAAGAGCAATATTAAGAGCCTGCCCTTGTCTAGGCCCATGACTGACTGTTATATATGGGTCTGTCCAGATGTCCGTCTGTAAGAATAACCAAGCTGTAGCCTGAAAATAACAGTGCAACACAAACCGTCTGATGACCACAGCAGATCTGTGGGGCACAATGGTGCACAACCCTCTAAATAGGTACATCCAGAGTTGTGAGGTCTGTAACCCTGTGTGTGATGTTAGAACTTCTACTCCACTCACACCATAAATACAAATACATAACAGCAGCATATGTGGACAAAGGCCATGACTGCACTAAAGAAGGATAAAGAGACACATATAAAAAGAGGAGAACTACCAGCCAGACAAAGATAGAATGTGCACACCAGAACATGTTATGCTGTACCCTAGTTCCCTGCAATGTATGGGGTCAGTAAACAAATGTCTGTCAGTGCTCCCTGACTTAACTCTATACTGATCTGCCACTCACATACCAGGAAACCACAGTGCTATGTAGAATATGCCACACATATTATTGAAAACTGCTCAGTTCAATTCCCTCTGTACTCACACCAAGATATGACTCAGTTAATAATGATAGCACACAGCCAGGAGATTTCTCACACAGTATATCATTGAGGTGCTGGATTGTTTACACAGCTTCATCAACCATTCAGGTTTAGCCCACAAAATTCTAGACCAGACTTCAGCTACCTCTGGAATGGAGTCCAGCTCTTACTATTGAATGTCTTACTGGGCATGCTCCTACACTTGTATACAACTCTGTTGTCCAGATATGTCTTCGCACACAGACAGCTAGGTACACCTTAACTGTGTCTCCCCACCCCCATCAGACCAGATTTCCTGCAGCTACCTGGAGGTGACACATATGTGTTATATCTGCATCTGTTGATTGCAATAGGCATACAGATATATATAGGTAACCTGTACAAATATATCAGTTGTATACAACTCTGTTGTCCAGATATGTCTTTGCATACAGACAGCTAGGTACACCTTAACTGTGTCTCCCCACCCCATCAGACAGTATTATCTGCAGCTACCTGGAGGTGACACATATGTGTTATATCTGCATCTGTTGAGTGTGATAGGCATACATATATATATATATGTAACATATACAAATATATCAATTATAGACAGGCAGAGACAGGGGGAGGGAGAGACAGACAGAGATGGATAGAGAGACAGACAGATAGACAGAGACATATATATATAGAGAGAGACTCTGAAAGGCATAGAGTGATGTCCTCATGCAGACAGTTGCACACCAATAGCAATCACTGGCACATGCTAGTATGAAGGTGACTTCCATTCTGTAATAGTAGTCAGGTAGGGGATGTAACCTCACCTCACCTCACCTGCCATGTGTGTGTGTTTGCAGGTTAAAGTATTTTGAGGCCTTGATATATTTATAAAAGCATTAGCAACTTTTACTGGAGGTATGGTGTAGTGGTACATTGCTCTGACTCTACTGCACAGGGTCCTAGGTTCAAGACCTAAATTTATTTTCCCTAATGTTAAATGACTGTAATGCATGGTATATTTTCAAAAGCATTAGCAATTTTCACTGAAGATTTGGTGTAGTGGTGCATTTCTCTAATTTGAGTGCACAGAGTCCTGCGTTCAAAACTTGGCAATGATGGCTTTTTTCCCCCTAATGCTAAAGGACTGTGTTGCATGATATATTTACAAAAGCATTGCTAATTCTTACAATTGATTTGGCATAGTGATGTGTTGCTCTGACTCTAATGCACAGGGTTCTAGGTTCAATACCTGCCACTAGGAGCTTTTGTTTTCACTAATGTTAAATGACTGTAATGCATGATATATTCACAAAAACATTCAAACTTTTCACAGCAGATTTGGTGCATTGGTATGTTGCTATACCTGTAATACACCCTGTCCTGGGTTTGAGACCTGCTAGGCTTGGTTATTTTGTTGCTGGGCAGTACAGTGGTTGAATGAGATAGAGTGAGTAAAGCAAGTTTAAGCAGGTTTGCGTGGTTTTGCATGATGTTAAGAGGTGCCAAGGGATGCTTAGCTTTGCTTAGCAGTGCCTACTCCCACTTAAACCATGCTAATTCCAAAAAAAAAGAAAAGAAAAAAGGAGTGATAGGAAAGTGATGAAACAGGAATAAGCAGGGGAAATACATTATGAAAGCAGCTACGGATGTGCAGGACGGGTGTAGGAAAGGACCATAGCTCTCCATTCCTTGAGGAGCAACAGCTGTGAATAATGTGGACAATATGGACCTCACATCCCACAGGGAGGTGTTTGGGGGGCATAAGTTTGTTGATTAATTGATGGGATGATTGATTCATGGAAGTGTACATGGGGGCAAAATGGAGAGCTATTTATTGGACAAGATTATTTTTGTGGGAACATATGCCCCTTTTTTGTGTAAGGTGAGAGTGGGATGTTGAGGAAGGGTTGTAGGTACATTTGGGGAGGTAAGTTGGGTAGGAGAGGTTGCTTTTGCAGACAAACAAGACAGCAGATGGGGCAGTGTATGACACATGAGGGAGGTAAACACCTTGAACGAGGAGGTTGGTTGGGAATTGGAGGGCCATATGCCCCCAAATGGAAACAGAGGGACTGAAGTCCTCACCCATGGGCAGTCACCACTGCCCCTTCACGGCCCCAAAAGTGGCTGTGTTGGGGGCTGGATGACGGGGTCAGCCTGCCTCTTAATGTGCACTATTCTGCCCTCAATCTGGCACAGGCTTACATCCAGGTCCCTCTGGATGACCCTGTGCACCATACCTCGGAATTGGTGTCAGGTGACACCTCGGAACTGGTGTCAGGTGACAGAGTCCTCTCTGTGCCCATGCCCAGGAGGGCTGGCCCCATCCCCTGATGCAATTCTACCAGACGGTGGCACAGGACCAGTGGAGGAGGCAGTTCAAAGTCGGGTCCTAGATGTGTTCGAACTCAGCGCCACATCCAAATGAGGCAGGACAAGCGAATCTGCTGGGATCCGCCTACCCAAACATACTATTGTGTTAAGGTTTTTCAAGGTGTACTGGTTAGTCATGAACAAAACATTTCAGCATTAGTTATAACAGCATGCATGGGTGTTCCAGTTAACCCAGAACAACAGAATTGGGGAAATTGCATGGCAAACAGCACACATGCAAAAATGGAATAACAGTCATTATTCTACATCATGCCAGTAACATTTATGGCAACAGGCCAACAACAATGGAAATTCAACAAGGTATGTTTGCATTGAGCCATTTAAATATATGAACAGTAATAGGACAAACGTCCCAACATTAGGTTTTGAGAACAACATACCCTTAGTAAATGAATAATACTTATTCATGCAGATAAGGGGTGGGGGAGTGAAAAACAGTCCATTACCAGCTGTATAGGCTTATATTTTTCACAACAGTACTGCTCAATAATCTACAGGTCTGCCCTCACTTTACATCTACCTGAGGCCTATAGCAGACTTGTAGTAGTCATCCTGCTTGGCCCTCCATGTTATGAGCCTTCTCCTTTGCAGCTGTGGGGAGAAAACACACCATTATGCATACCTCTGTCTATCAGATATTCGTACTATAATTTGATATATCACCTGTAGATATACTTACAAACTTCTGCGGCATTCTGGGCCTGAGCATTTTGGATCCATTGGGCCAAGAGCACCCCCTTCCTCCATCTCAGGTCATCATAATGATGATGGACCTGCTCACCAGTATGGGGGATGCCAATGGCACTGGTGAGCTCACATGCCAGATGGTCCCAAGCCTCTGATGTGTATTCTTAGCTCTGGTATTGGCCCTGCAGCAGTCTGTCATCATGGTTCTTCAGAAGGAGTCCAGTTTACTGACCTGCAAGGAATCTAAACTTTGTTATGCAACTAATGTAAAGTCTCAGAGCATTCAATGGAATTTTCCTAGTTGTTGTTATATGACATTAACTAGCCTTAAAACCAGGGGGTAAATGATTCACAAAGACAACCCATTCAGTAAAAAAACCTGCAAGTTGAAGATTTTACATAATACATTAAGCTTCTTGTAATGTAGGTCCATGGGACATATTAAAACGACCCATTAAGGACATCAAGTGTATCATCTACATGGCTTCTGAATGCCCATGACTTTTTTACTTTTTAAATCATTATGTTTACAATAGAACCAATTCCCACTAGCTGTGGACTTGTATGTTTCTGCCTTTTTCTGACCTGTTCAGCACATCACAAGTGCATGGGTTGGTTATACTTCAGAAGCACAGGGTATTTAAACCCAGGTGATGCCTGTAAAAATTACGATGCCTACCAAATATCCCAACTAAACATTTAAACCAAAGGGTAAAAAGGTCATTACTGTCTGTTCACTGTTGACCAGTAATGCTGGTCATACCGCTCAACCATACCAAATTACTAATTTTTTACCAAGTTTTGGGGTCCAAATGAAGGGGTGCCACAATTCCCGAGTGGCACCCCTTCATTTTCAATTTTTTTCATTTTATTTTTTTAATGTTTTCAAATACCGCGCTGTCAGAGCTGACATCATCACGTGCACAATGATGTCAGCTCCATCAGGGCTACCAGCCAGTCAGAATTGAGGTTAAGGAGCTCATGTTTTCATTTCCGTCTGGTCTGGCTGCAAATGCAAGCAGGAAATCTGGATTACAGTCATTCGTTTTAACAGCAGCACTCCCACCCATTCGTTTTGGATTACAATTAACAGCAACAGCAGGCAGATTACAAATGCATGAACAGCCGCGCTCGTATTGTTTTGGATTCAGATTACAAATGGATTTGACCACTCATTTTGGAATGAAGCCATTCATTTTGGATTACAATTAACAGCCATGCTTGTTTTGGATTTGATTTGGGTGCTCGTTTTGGACTACACTACAAATGCAAAGACAACACCAGGTTTAGAGTAACCGAGTGGTGTGTGTGTGTATCTGTGTGTCTGTGTGACTGTGTGTGTGTGTGTGTGTGTGTGTGTGTGTGTGTGTGTGTGTGTGTGTGTGTGTGTGTGTGTGTGTGTGTGTGTGTGTGTGTGTGTGTGTGTGTGTGTGTGTGTGTGTGTGTGTGTAAATGCCCCCATGTAATACACCTGGTGGCTAAAGGTATTTCAGACTCAAAACTTTGGCAAAGGGTAAAAAGAGCCTAAAGTCCCTAGCCACCACCATTTCTGAGCTTTGTCCAGATTTGATGTGTTAAGAGTTGAGAAAAGCTATGGTGGGAAGTGAGAACAGAATTTGTATTCCCCCATTATTGGCTTTGTTGTTTGTCCAGGTTTTTTTGTGCTAAGAGTTGAGAGCTATGGTGAGTGAGAAGTGAGAACTGAATTTGTATTCCTCCATATTGGCTTTGTCCATGTTTGTTGTGCTAAGAGGTTAAGAGGTTGAGAGCTATGGTGAGAAGTGAGAACAGAAGTCACTAAATGATAGCCATTAAGATTCAGTTTTCCTATTTTTTAGGAAACTACTGATTTGGCATAGTGGTGTGTTGCTCTGACCCTAATGCATAGGGTGCTGGGTTCAAGACTTGCCAGTGAAATGCATGGTGGTAACACAACATTTTATTCTAGCAACTTTTCAAAATTATATAAGCAATGGTTAAAATGTGTCTCCGGAAGTCCCTAGCCACCACCACTTGTGAGCTTTGTCCAGGTTTTTTGTTCTAAGAGTTGAGAGCTATGGTGAGAAGTGAGAATTGAATTCACTAAATGATGGCCATTAAGTTTCAGTCTTTCTATTTTTTAGGAAACTGCTGATTTGGCATAATGGTATGTTTCTCTGACTATAGTGCATGGGTTCCTAGGTTCAAGACTTGCCAGTGACATGCATGATGGTAACAGCATTTTATTCTAGTAAGTTTCCAAAATTATACAATCCATTTTTAAAATATGTTCCTGGTTTTTGACCTTTTGCACCCCCCAAAAAAACTAAACTTGAAAATAAGTGCGAGAAGCTGTGCCTATGGCTTACACTACTGTCATTCTATTTATAGTGTGGGTGTTGAAGTAGACTTTTATGATGGAAATGTTCTGAATAGGACAGTTTTGTCATTATTGGTTCATGCATTTTGTTTCATTGCCTACAGTACAACCTACTGGAAAAAAGTTCAAACAAATTTAAAATGCGCTCTAACAAGTGTGTTGTATTATACATATTATACAAGGAATATAATTTAAAATCAGGAAGGTGTATCAAAGAAAAGAACACATATATGTTTCTTGTTTTGTGTGCAAGGGGGCCAATGATTTGAAAATGGCCCAAAGGTAATCTTTATCCACCACTGGTCAGATGCATTTTCTTTGGATGTGGTGTGGGTTTCAATGCTATTTCAATGAATGTGAGTTTCAAGGGCAGAGAAGTTTTAATGCCAAGTCTATTTTCATTGAGACAGTATTGCTTTGTTTAGCAGATATTAAAACAAAATCCAAATAATCATTGTAGAAGTAAAGCAGTATGCACACATTAGTGTTTATGGTAAATGAAGCAAAATCCTCATGTATTGGGCCATTGGAATGGCTGCAGGGGGGTCAGTGGTGCCATATTTTGGTTGTCCGTTCTTCAGTTTGCATTAGAAAGCTGATATCCCACAATTCCATTAGGGTGGGTGGGTTACGTAATTATGTATGCAAATTAGATGTTACCTATTACCTAGATTTTTGATGTTTCCAGGTTGGGAGGTATGATCCTGGTATATGGCAAAAAGCATGCAATGGATAGTTTTGAATAAGTGGAAAATTGATTTGTAAGTCATTTATGCTCATATGTGTTTATGTATTATTTTCAAATAATTACACAAACAAAATCACAGCATAGAGATTAAAATGGAAAAGATGTGGATGGTTAAATGGGAGGTGCAATGGCATAAAAAAGTAACATTGCAACCATTTAATGCTACTTTATTGTTTGGAACACTGCAAACCTCGGTCCCTGCTTTCCTGATATTATGTTCTCTATAATAAATACAACTTCCTATGGTTATAGCTATTATGACCATTGCTAGCAATGAAGAATGTATATAAATTCACCAACCTCACATAATTATTTCACAGATTGTAAGTTTGTAGGCCACTATTACACCTCACCTACAGCCATAGATCAGAGTCACAAATACTACTTCAAATGCAACAACTGACTTCTCTACAATATTATCTTGCTGTGTTTACATATCAATCATTTAAAATGTATTTGCTACACTACAATGTGTGACAAACCTTTTCAGTGTAAAAGTGTTATCATACACATTATGGCTAGAGGGGGAAGTTACATGCTATCACCATGATGTAGGCCAATCCTATCCTTGAGTCAGTACAGTCTGTTGTATGTTAGGATGCCCCATTGTTACCTGTGCGTCTCCTTAGTTGTACTTGTGTACAAATGCTTTCTCCCCATCTGCAGAAATTGAAGTAAAATTGCCCTGTCTCTCTAATATTGTGATATGAAATGTATCTTTCTAATGTAAAGAGTGGTCAACCTATGCATGTTCAAGTATTCGGCTTTTGAGCATGAAAAGTAGTCCCGCAGAGTTCTGCCTTTTAATTAGTATCATGGTGCATGGCACCTTCTTTCAACCAGCATTGTCATCCACTGCTGCTCGTTCCTACTACTTTCACTCCTCATTTGCCTTAGCTGCACCTGCCTGTGGTGCTAGGAACTACAGTTTCTGGCCACCACCAACAACAAAGTACAGTTGTGTACACTTACCATAAATGTAAATGTTCGAGTGTATTTACTGTTGCAGTCATTACATTTGGGGTAATCTGCTGGCAGGTTGTCCTCAGTCGGCCTAATTAACAAAGTCTTGGGTCCTGTGTTGGTTGCTCTCCCTTCTTCCATGACGTCAGGTCGTCAGGGGTATAAAACATGCAGCTGATGCCATTACATCAGTTTTTCTTGTGCCAGATGTCAGGTGGCCCCCCCAAATGGGGAGCAAAATATATAGATATATATAATTAAAAACACAAGAAATATACCTCCAAACACAAGCAAATACAACACAAAGGCTTTTAAGCATAGTAAAAGAAAGTAGAGGTATAGTAAGAGAAAAAAACAGGGGGCTGGAGGGAGGGTAACCAAGACTGCAACAGTCAAACACCAGAACATCTACATTTATGGTAAGTGTACACAACTGTACTATGTTCTTCATGTTTCACTGTTGCAGTCATTACATTTGGGAAGATTCCCAAAGCTATGGTTGGGAGGATGGATTTATACAGCATTAGGACCAGCTATTAGGCCCTGCAGGACATCAGTGGCAAAGCCAGCTCTAGATTTAGAGAAGAAAGGCAAATGGTAATGTTTGGTGAATGTATGAACTGAGCACCAGGTAGCAGCTTGTAGAATGTCCCTGGTAGGAACACCTCTGAGAAAGGCTGTAGAAGTAGATGCAGCCCTGGGGGATAGTTTTACCATGGTGCATATAGCAGAAATTAATACAATGGCTTATCCATTTGGAAATAGTCTGCTTTGAAATAGCCTTTCCCTCTGCCCCTGCAGCAAATGACACCAGTAGTAGTTCAGATTTTCTTAGGGATTTTGTCCTGTTTAAGTAACATCTAAGTTGTCTGTGTACATCCAATGAATGCAGAATCCACTCCCCCTTGTTCTGTGGATTGCAAAAGAAGGCTGGCAAATGAATGGTCTGATTAAGAGCCACACTGGATACCACCTTAGGCATGAAGGATGGATTGGTCCTGAGAGACACCCTGTCCGCATGAAAAATAATGAAAGGCTCCACTGCCTTAAGAGCCTGTAATTCAGAAACCCTTCTAGCTGAAGTGACTGCTAAAAGGAAAGCTGTTTTCCAGGATAGAAATTTTAAGTCTGCAGTAGCAGCTGGCTAGAAAGAAGGGAGTGTGAGTTTTTCCAATACAAAATTGAGGCAGGGGTTGGAACTCTCCTGGGTGGTCTTCAATTTTGGTACCTCTGAGATACTGCTTTAGCAGAGGATGAGAAAAGAGAGGAGGTTCTGTGTTGTAATGAGCTGAAATGGCTGAGGCATGGATTTTTATGGAAGAAAAGGGCAGGCTCTTGTGAAGCATCTCAGTTAAGTATTGTAAAATCTGAGGAATATTGGGCACAGCTGTGATTGATTCCATGCACAGAATCTTTTCCATTTCTCAGCATAAGATTTTCTAGTACTAGACCTTCTCGCCTCCAAAATGACATCCATCACAGGTTTGCTGAGGGATGCTAAGGGTGAACTTTGGTGATTAGCCACGCCGCAAGATTCAAAGTTTGGAGCTAAGTGTGCAGAATTTTGTTGTTCTGTTGAGACAGTAAGTAAGGTGTTTGAAGCAGGTGCCATGGTGGAAGGTGTGACACATTGCGCAGGAGTGGGTACCAGTGTTGGCGAGGCCAGTCTGGGGAAATCAGAACCATTTTTGGTTTGTCCTGTTTGACTTTTAGTAGAACTTTGGAGAGCAGAGGTGGGGGTGGGGAGCACAGACTGAAAGGTTTTTCCAGCTGAATGATAGAGCATCCACTTTCCAGGCTTTTTTGTGATGAGTTCTTGTGCAGAATTTGACCAACTGATAGTTCTGGGGTGAGGCAAAAAGATCTATGTCTGGGCTCCCTCATTTTCATGTCAGCATTTTGAAAATCCGTGGTTCCAGTTTCCATTTGTGTGGGTCCATAAGATTTCTGCTTAGTTCGTCTGCCAGAGTATTCAGCTTTCCTGGCAGGAGCTGAGCTTGTAGTTGTATTTGGTAGGTCAATACCATGTTCCACAATGCCATGGCTAGTCTGCAAAGGGGGTATGAGTGTGTAGCCCCCTGCTTGTTTATGTACCACATAACTGTGGTGTTGTCTGTCTTTATCAGTAATTGTCCTGGATGAAGGTAGTCCTTAAAGGCTGTCAGAGCATTCTGTACAACTAGCATCTCTTTCTGATTGATATGAAGGTGCATTTGATTTGGGCTCCATTTGCCCTGAATGCACTTCCCTGCCAGATGAGCCCCCCAAGCATAGTCTGATGCTTCTGTGGTTAGGGCTAGGGCGGCAGGGGGTGGAGTGAATGGCAGTCCCTTGTTTTGGTGGCAGGCCTCTGCCCACCATAGGAACTCTAGTTGCAGGCATGGTATGATAGAAATCATTGTTTCCAGGCTGTGACAATGTTGACTCCATAAATTTTTTAAGTACCACTGAAGTTTCCTCATATGCAGTCTTGCATATGGAATTAGAAGAATGCAGGAGGTCATGAATCCCAAAGCTTGCGTAATTTGTCTTGCAGTTAGCAGGGTTTTTGTGGCCACATGTTTGAAGTAAGTTACCCAATGAATTTGCTTTTCTGGCATAAGGTAAGCCATCTGGGCAGTTGTATTCAAGCTTGCACCCAGGAATGTAATTTTTTGACAGGATACTAATTGTGATTTCTTTTCGTTTATGGTGTACCCTAGACACGTTAGAACCCTTTATACAAATGCCAGATGCTTTAGAAGAATGTCTTTGTTTTCTGCCTGAATTAGACAACCATCCAGGTATGGATATATTTGAATATTTCTTTGTCTGCAAAATGCAATTACTGAAGCCAGGTACTTTGTGAAGACCCTGGGCGCAGTTGATAAGCCAAAGGGCAGTGCAGAGATCTGGTAATGCAAGTAGCCTACTTTGAAGTGGAGGTATCTTCTGCAAGATTCCCTGATTGGGATATGCAGGTAAGTCTCTTTTAAGTCTAGAGTTACCAACCAGACATCTTTGCCTAGCATGGGAAGTAACTGTTGAAGACTCAGCATCTTGAATTTTGGAATGTCCAGAAATGTGTTTAGAGTAGATAATTCCAGAATTGGACGCCATGATTTATCTTTTCTGGGTACCAGGAAAAGTCTTGAATAGAAACCTTGTCCCTTTTCCTCTTCTGGTACTGGTTGAATAGCACCCATGTTCATGAGGGACAGTACTTGTTTCTGGGCCTCTTCCCACTGATTTGCGGACAGGTCTGGCCATCCGTTTGGAATTGGCAATGTGTGGAAATGAAATCTGTATCCCTGGGTTACTATATTTAAAACCCATTTGTCCTGGGTTATAAGTTGCCAGTTTCTTGGATGAAGTGACAGTTTCCCCCCCAAAGGGGCAGTTAAAAGGTAAGTGCTTGGGAAGTGAAGAGGGAAGTTATTGAGACTGTTTACCATAGGGAGGTGCCTTGTTGTTTCCAGATTTGGAGGTGGAGAACCCCATTGTTTTGTTCTAAATGTCCCTTGTGACTGAAACCTGGAGCCTTTGGAATGTCTGGGTTTGGCTTGAATGGCTCTCGAAGGAACTGGAAAGGATCAGTTCTTAAGTAGGCCAGTGTCTACTAAATCTAGGAGGTTGCACTTGTAAGAAATATTTCACAGTTTGCATTGATTTAGCTTTATCTTCCATCTTTTTTAAAACTTCTTCAGCCTTATTACCAAAGAGACGGTCCTGTTGTAAAGGAGCATCCAACACTTTTGCTTTAACATGATCAGGCAGCATTTGCTCTTTGAGCCAAGCATGCCTTCTTATCACAGACTCAGTTACAGCAGCCCTGCAAGAGGTCTCCAAAGAATCAAAACCACATTGCAAAGTATGTTTTCCAACTTGTTCAGCTGAATGCAATAAATCCTGTAAATCCTTATTTTCCACATAGTCAGCAATTAACATAATTTTCTGTTTAAACAGACCCATGATATGCTGTTGGTATTTAAGCATATGAAATTGACAGTTTAAATCCCTGATTGCCAAGGTTACAGAAGTGAAAACCTTCTTAACCCATCTATCCAGCACCCTGGAATCTCTATCTGAAGGGGTAGGATTTTTAGCAGTAGAGGCCTTAATGTCCTTGGGACCCTGAAAAATGATTTCAGGATCTGCAATGGGATTTTTGAAAAGGAATTTGTGGGAATCAGGAACCCTGTAGTATCTGTCTGGCTTTCAAGGAGCCAGAGGCAGAGAATCAGGAGCCATACTAGTGTCTAAAAAAAATCATCAACAATGTCTAGAACAGGAGTAATAGCCAAAGGCCTATTCTGAGGAAAAAGAAGAAAATCCCTAAGTCTCTTTTTAGATTCAGAGAAATCCTGACTTTCACAGTGGAAATGTTCCCTTAAGGTATGTAAAGTTTCCCCAAAAGAAAAATCCTCAGTGGGAGAAGCAGAAGGAATGGAATCTTCTGCATCAGAGTCCTCATAAGTAGGTATAGACAAATCCTGTTCATTAGAAGAGTCAGAAGAAATAGAATCCTGTTCAGAAGTTTCATAATCGATGTCTTGCCTAGGCCTCTTGGAAGGAGGGGGTTGACTACCCCTGATCAGAGTAATTAAATCTTCAGCCATTTTGATTATTTATTTTTTAGGCATAGGGGCCTGCACATGTGGCCCAGGCGTCAGTTTTTTAGACATAGATTTAGATTTTGGCCTTAGTTTTGAAGAGGGCATCAGTCTAATATACAAATCTAAAGGCCTGAAAACACCCTCAGAAGCCGGTGCCTGCACAGTGGCTCCAGACCCATCTAAGGTAGAGACATCCGCGGGTTCCATAATTGAAGCATCTCACAGCATACCGGACTCCGAATGGGTCTCAGTAGAGGCCTGTAAATCAAAATTAGCAGGTATCAGAGGCTGCAAAAGCACCTCACTGAGTACTGGCAAACTAGCATCAGTTTTGGACCTTGACGGCCTGTCTCTGTCTTTTTCTTTGCATTGTTTTAGGTATTCCGTAGTCGGATTGCTAACCAATGACATTTCTGGAAATTAAATCATGAGCCAAAATATTTTGAAGCAAAAATATACTGATGTTTAATAGTGCTTTGATTAAATTTAGCACAAAACCGACAGAAAGGTACGTTATGATCAGGGCCTAGGCAAGGAATACAGTACAAATGAAAATCCTTATGAGGTATTTGCTTCCCACAAGTAATGCAATTATTAACTTTTACTGACATTACTAAGGAGCAAGAAAACGTTTCCCCAACGGGGTACTTAGCTTTTAGTTGAAGACTTCGGTTCTGAAACTCAAAAACAAAAATTTCAGGAGTCGGCCAACCGGCACTTGCAAACTGATTCTGCTACATGCACCGCGAGGCAAGAAAGACTGATGTAATGGCATTGGCTGCATGTTTTATACCCTTGATGACCTGACATCATGGAAGAAGGGACAGCAACCGATGCAGGATTCAAGACTTTGTTAATCAGGCCGACTGAGGGCAACCTGCCAGCAGATTACCCCAATTGTAATGACTACAACAGTGAAACACGAAGAACATCCTCCTGTATCTGCTTTCTCATTATTGCAATATGTAGCATGGCATAATCTGTTAGAAATTTGGCACAAATGGCATTATCAATCTTCAGGGTTGTGCCAGATGTATTCAGAAAGTGGAATTATGCCTTCAGCAGCCAAGGGCACATTCTGTATGATATTTCTGGTTTGTGAGTTGGCGTGGTTGTGACTGTTGGGTTATACGCATTTCTCACTGACATCATGAGCCAAGGCTTAAGGGAATATCCAGCACCCTCACTTGATGCTCTCTGGGAAATTACCCCTGGCAAACAGTTGCTAAAGGTCACAGGTCTATATTATCAGTCTGAAGTTTGAAAACGTAGAATCTCATATGATCGACATCATATGAGCGAAGTTTTCAAGCATCAAATGTTACAACAGAGATCACCATAGGGAACATTTCCCTTCGCTTCAATATAGTGCGATCTCAGAGTTGGTATATTTAAGTATCGGGGGTGTGGGGGTGCAGGGGAACTTGCCCCCTGCATAGAGTGTTCAGGGATGTTTTTTATTTTTAGTTTGTTTATATTTTATGTTCGATGTTTGAAAAATTTGATCATATGGAGTCGATCATGTGAGATTCTACGTTTTCAGATTTCGAACATATAATATAGACTCAAGGTCACATGAGAGCCATATGTGGGGGGTGCTGAGAAATTGCTGGGTATCATGTGCACACAATGTAGATGATAACCTGTGCATTATTCACCACCTGACAGTTGATAAATTGACAGTTTTTGTGATTCATGTACCTACTTCCCAGTTCAGCATGTGCTATCTTTGTTTCCGTGTGGGTATAGGCTATGGTTCTGAATACCTCCATGCAATGGGCTATGCCAATAGATGGCCTAAATGGAAAATATGCTTTATTGGTTCATAGGTAGGTACTGGGCTATCTGCCCGAAGGCATATATTAGCCCAGCCACGTTATGTGGTATTCACCACCCCTTTTGTTAGTTCCGCAGGCCCTAGATCTAGCAGCTAGTATCCTTGGCCGCTATCTAGTAGAGCTGTTGGTATGATCCTTGGTGTGAACTTTCTGTTACCCATCCACTCGTCAAGGTTCCTCTTGAAGAGTGATAGTGAGGGGCTCTGTCTTATGTAGATCAGGACCTTGTTCCATAGCAAGGGAAGTCTTTGCGAAGGGAATCTATCCCTCCAGCATGTTCTATTCATTGTTGTGCTGAGGTTTATATCCCTAGAGCATGTAGCTCAAGTAGATTTTGTTTTGCTAAGATGGAGCATGTTCAACAGTTCTGGGTTGGACACGGCTCTGTATGTTAGAAAGAGATCGCCTCTGAAAAGGCAGTATGCAACAAAGAAAAGCCTTAGTTTTTTCAATCGTGCTGCATAGGGCAACTGTTTGAGGCCAGTAATCCTCTTAGTGAGGTACCCCTGTGATGTCTCCTGCTGCTGGAGATGCCTAGCCAGGTACATTCCAAATGGTGCATTGTACTCAATAATGGGTCTGATGGGGGAAGAATAGAGGGGCACCACTACATCCTTAGATGTTGATGCGAACCCTTTCGTGATCAGATGGGACACATAGAATGATTTTCTAACCACCTTGGCAACATGGTTATCAAAGGAAAGCTGACTATCTACTTGGGTCCCTAGATCCCTTATTACTTCTTCAGATTTCAGAGGGTTACCTCCTATGTGGTAGTTCGCGGGTACTCTGTTTTTTCCAAAGGGGATTACTATGCATTTTTTAGCATTTAGCTTGAGACCATGGCTTTAACACGATGCATCAGTCTCATTAAGGCCCTTCTGGAGGATATCCATTTCGGCTGGAGACTATTATAGCACCCAGTTTGCAGTCGTCTGCAAACTTGGTCAGCCACAGCCCTTCAGTGCTTGCCTGTACTTCTGAGAAGTATATGCCAAACAGGCGGGGCCCCAGGACAGAGCCCTGAGGCACACTGCTCATTACTATATGATTCAATTCCCCAAGGAACATCAACTGAAATAAAGATCTTGCACTGGGATTTCAACTTAGAGTCTAACATGATGTTTAATCAGCAGCCTGTGCTGATGAATTTGAGAAAACAGTAATGTTTCTTACAAAAGCAAGCTAAAACAGTATAGTGCTGTACACCACTACTGCGTCTATTGTAGGTGGAGACTTTGGGATACAACCTGACTGGAGTTAAGGCTGCTCCTCACCTGAGGAGTGAAGCAGAATGCTTATTGGTTTAGAAGCCTGCAAACATATCATATATTAAGGTCAGCTGGTTGAGGCATACTTTGAGTGAATAAAAGTGTGCTTGATTTTTGTCTACTATAATCCCAAGCTAAGTAAGTAGTTTATGTCTTGTGTTTTAGTTTGTTAGAATTTCTGCCTTTCTTTTCTAGGCTCTGAATAAAGTATTGTGTGTGAAGATAAGTTAACTTATACCACCGTTAAGAAATGTTGCTGTTTTTATGCTTTGCTTTCTGTTTGGATTTATTTGACTTTTGATAACTCTTCATAGCTTTGAGTTTCTTTCCCAGTTTTTAAAGAGTAAGTAGCTTTTCACAAGTTTATTTGCTGTTGGATGTTTGTGGAATGTTAAGTTCTCTCATTTCCATTTATAAGTTTTTCTTCTGAAATATGCATTTCTTTTTCTTCTCTTAAAATGTGTATTTTCCTTTCTGAATGGTATAGGACCTTCAAAAGAAGATGATCTTGGCTACCATGCTAACAGGTAATATGCTGTGAAAACTCAAATGCAAGATGTTATCTAAACCTGTGCAAAACTCTGTATGACATGTTTTTAACTGAGAAAGAAATATGAATATTAATGTTTTTCTGTATTAATGTTTTTGTGAAGTATTTTCATATATTCACTGGGATGATTACAGGTTACACAGTTAAACTTTTTGTATTGAATTACTTTTTATTTTGTCTTCTCACCATTATGGCCAAGTAAATTTGTTTTCTGAAGTAGACACTGCACTATTCTTTTAGCTGGATGTTCCAGTATGTTGCACCCAGGAGCGGCCTTAGGTCAACTGGTGCCCTAGGCAAAAGGGCTCCATGGTGCCCCCTACCACACAACCTGGTGCCCCTATTCTGGTCTACCTACACCAAACAAATACTGGGAAAGTGCCCCTGCTAGAGAAGCACCCTAGGCAGTTGCCTAGTTGGCCTATGCCTAAGGCCAGCTATGGGCACCATTTGTTGATAATTTTTCTGTCCCAAAACTGCTGGCTTCTTTATAAAAAAAGTGACATTTCCACAAATGCAGTGTCATTATGACCTAATCACTGTAGTTTAATTGCCTTCAGTTAGTCTGGAAAAAATGCCTGCCTTGGTCCCCTTTTGAAGAAAAAGCAGTATACATGTGTCCTTATATTTTCCTCCCCTTGTTCAAGGGAGAGTGTGTAGTAAGCATCCTGTTCAGACACCAAGGATGTAATACCAGAGTGAAAGCAATGGGTGCGTTAATCCTATAATGTTATGTTCTATGTTTTGTTTCCTTTGCTACGGGAAGGAGTTGATTCCTACAGAATTTCTTAGCTGGCTTGTGTAGTCTTAAAGGAAATCTTATGTTTACTTGGAGTGTGTAAGATTGCTTTAAAGATATGTTAGCATGGGAATTTGAATTCTCCAAGATGCCCCTTCCTGCATCTAGGTAGGGTGAGAGTAAGTATTCTGTAATAACTGCTGCCCTGATGAGGGAAGATTTTGATGACTTTTATCCATTTCCTTCTAGGACAGCAGGCTCTTCAGCATAGGAATAGCATGACATTTCACTGGAAGTTACTAGGTCAATACTGTATACCCTAGAAAACTGACTGTGCATTTTAAAAGAATGCAGCAGATGCTTTCCTGTACTTTAGATGACAGCTTTGCAAATTACTTTCTCTTGAGTATTGCTCTTGATGTAACTGATTACAAATGTTCAAAATTGATATAGTAAAAATCATTTCCCCACTACTCTTCATGACCGGTGCTCATATAGTGCTGGGTGGGTTTGAAGTGAAGTACCGAAGAAGGTCGGACTTGAAAAAATGGCCATGCATTAGTCTTACATTTCTAAGAGTGCCTGTGGCTTCAATTTCTGTTTTTGTCACTTGTAGAAAGATACTGATTAACAAATGATATTGCAAGTGAAGGAAATGTCATACATGTGTCTCATACTTTATTCCCTAGGCTGTTTTGGCAACACACTATGGCTGATAAAATATGTGACGGTGGGGGGGTACGGAGTACATACTGCTTCTTACTACACCCTCAGAACGGATGGCCACACCTCATTTTTAAAGTCATGAAAGAGCACTGCTGTAAAGGTGTGGTGTGGTGTGGTGTGGGTGCGTGTGTGTGCATTTGCACATAGTCCTCATCAAATTGGAGACATCAGAACTCATTTAACTGAATCACAAATGCCTTGGACAAAAAAACAATGAATATTTTAATTGAACATGTTATTTATACAGAAGTTTCTATAAGGAAAATGTACATTACGAAAATTGTGGGTTCAAGCCATACACCCTTCTTATTCTGTCTTGAACTCTCACAACTGTTTACAAGTTACAAGTTAAACAAAATGTCACGCGTTGAAGCACTGTTGGTACACCAACAGCACCAGAGACATGACAGCCAATATAGTTTTTGGAACTGTGCTACACAGCTCCACTAACTTTGATTTGGTGATTAATTAACTAGAGTATACCAGAGTCATTGTGCACATTTATGATGGTGCTGAAGTTAAGGTTGTCCAGCTCAGGGCCTTTTCTGGTTTACTGGTGAGCTGGATGGTGTCATAGGACTATTTAGTGATCTTTCTAGATTATGGCACACATACAGAGCTGCCCTGTAACAGTCACTTATCCTTTTTCCTCTCTTCCCACTTTCTCTTTTTGCTGCTAATAATGGCCTGAAGGCCTGTTTATTTTAAAAGCTGGAGGACATTTGTCCTGCCTCAGTCTCAGCCCTGCTTCTCCGGACGGGGGTTTTCTTTCCTTCCCCTGAAGGGGAAGCAGGGTTGACACTGAGGCCAAGGTCTGCATCTCCGGGGTAGACCTTGACACTTTTTGACTCGTCATTTTAGACGATTTTGGTTAACTTTACCAGTACCTTCTAATTGGAGGTTCTGATGATTTGTATACGTCTCTTCTCTACACTCTCTGCACTCACTTTCCCCTCAACAGCCATCTTTTTGTAGTGGCCAACATGGAAGTAAGGCAGATAATGCAATTGCCTGCATTGTACTAAATTGCCTAGAGGTAAAATCATTGTACCCCACCGGTTACTAGCAGGGAAATAACAAGTTCTAACATTACTTTTTAATTTCTCCAAGTGTTTTGCTTTCTAATACCATGACGGGACATTCGTAAGTCAAAGTTCATGAAATTAGTATTCTTTAAATCTTTATTAGCCAGATGTGCACTTTGCAGCACCTGCATTGTGCCCAGTAATGACTCCTGCATATCGGTAACAAAGTACGATTGTAAATTCTTTTTTATAAGACTTGTTGCTCCTACTACTATTAGAATTGTCTGGGTATCCTTCTTCCACATTGTCCACATTTCTGCCTGCAAATCCTGGTATTTGTAGATAAGCTGTTGTAGTCACCAAGTGTAGTAATTTCATTGATCAGTGTTACTTTTCAAGGACTACTATATCTGGTTTACTCATATCTATTTTATGAACTGATGGCAATGAGTGATCCCATGTGATATAAACTTCATCATTTTCAATAATGCTTTATGGCTCATGTTTCCAGTGTTTTTCATTACTTCATTAGCATAAATGCAACAGTTTTGCCACATTATTATGCCTTTCAGTATACAGTCCTTCTGCCATTAGTATATCACAACCAGCAATGAGATGTGCCACTGTTTCCGATTCTGATTTACAAAACCTACATTTGTCAGTTTCTTCTACATGTTCACTATATAGTGCCACCAATTTTAACCTTTTGGTTTAAATTCACCTCTCCTTTAACCACTCCTGAATTCAATCTTGATTTAACATGAGGTTGTTTCAATTGTTTTCTGTACTTGCGATTATATTTATGCATTTTTCACATTTCTGTCTTCTCTGTTCCTTCACCTTATACTTTTGTTTTTGGCACATTCAGTTTCTGCCTGATTTTTATCTACTTCGGGCTTGATTTAAATTCCTGCTTGATGCCGATATGTTTCTGCTAAAGTAAGCAGGGACGTCATCTTAGAATAAATGTATTCTCCGAATGTTTCAAATCTTTCACTACATTTGTTTATAATTATTTATTTAACATTTCTTTACTTGGAATGTCCGACTGGGCAGTACTCATTTTCAGCAGAGGCCTGGGGAGAAAAGTTCCACATAGAGAAAAAAAAATACGTGCAATAATAGTTTGACAGCCTTATTGTTTGGTAGTTTTTTCAATTGTGTTTGCTTGACAGTGGTTTTAATGGTGTGAGGTAGTGAGTTCCAGGCTTTGGCTACATAGGAGGAGTACTGAGTCACCAGCAGTGCCTGCTGTTTTTATGACTTGTAATAATTCTTTATTTGTAGAGCAAAGTGAATGTTGGCTATTGTAGGGATGAAATATATAAAAAAAGACCAGAAGTTTTCTTGGGCAGATAGAGTAGCTTGTGGGTCATGGTGAGCCGAGTACTTGTGGTACTTCTAGCCAGGAGAGTGTCTTAAGATTAATGCAATGGTGGGTCTTGTAGGGAGATCCTGTAGCAAAGCTTGCACTTTTGTTATAGCTTGATTCTATTTTTTCTGACCTTTTTAGGTTTGTGATAATTGGTGAAGCATGGAGGAGAGCAGATAATAGGTGGGTCCTTGTGATAGCTTCTCTGGAACTGTCTGTTAGATTTTTATTTTTGTAAAGGCTTCCCGTGTTTTTGTGAACCTTTTTAATTTGTGAGGTCAGATCTCAACCTGTTAGCAATTATAATGCCTAGTAGATTGGTTTGTGATTCAGGACCGATTTTTGTATTAAGAGGTAATAGAGGCTGGGCGTAGTTCCCAGGGACTGGTAGGTTATACGTCTTATTGGGGTTAAGTATTAGCTGTGTGTTAGATAACCATGATTCGATTTTGGTGAAATGCTTTTGGGTCACATTTTGAAGCTATTTGGGTCTTGTGAGGTTAAGCAGATATGTATGTAGTCCCACAATTGCAGATCTATACAAGTAATCAATTTTGAGGAGGCTCATATTTCCTTCAGAACAAGGAATATATAGTTTTGATATGCAAGGATTTATAAAAATCCTCTGAGCATGAATCATCTTTCTTTTCCTGTCCAACCTATGCAGCACCTTTTGGAGCCAGTTAATCACTCCAAAACTGTACGTTAGGACCGGAAGAGCAAACAAGTTTATAGCTTGGACTATAGATTGCAAGTTTTATTTGCATTTGCTAATGGTTTATTGCTTATCCTTCATCGATTCCCAAATATTTATACATTCACTTGCTCAAGTTCTTCTATATCACATTTCTGTTTTAACTAATGTTTTCTTGGTACTGCAGCTTTCCTGCTTTAAAGGTTGTTTTTGCACATTTATCAAGATCAAATGACATATCAGCTGAAAACATTTTGACCACTTGCACTTGTGCTTTCAGTTCCTCATCTGATGGAACTATACTGTCTTAAATCATTTAGAAAAAATATGAGAAGTCTTTAAACTTTGTTTTCTGGGAGCCAAATTGAAGACTGCTCAATGGGTTAAGGGCAAGACAAAATAACTGTGGTGACAGAGTCACCCTGGAGTATCCCCATTTTAATTTTTATCCCTGGAATAATAATTTCCCCTTTATCACTGCTTCACTGCAAAGTGGTTTGACACTGTTTTATGGTTGCTGTACTTTAATTGTTCGGTGTAGGGTATAGCTTTTACATTTTTAAGCACTCCTTTATCCATGAATGTGGACACTGTCAAATGTGTTTTTTGTGGTGTACCCATGCCATAAATAGAGAACTCTAAAGAGGAAGAATCTATTATGCCTTAATGAAATGATCCTTTGTTCCATATAATGCTCTTTTATTACCCTTTTGTTGTATTGCCATGATTGAGTTTTCTTCTAAATTACAAAACTGTTGACATCAATTCCAGTGCATCATTCATATGCTTTGGAAGGCAAGTTATTGGTTTATGGTTTTTAGGAAAGCTTGCAGGTTCAGTCCTAATTTTTCCTGTTATCATGTTAAAGTATTTTTCCTGTTAACCGGGCTGGTGTCTGTTTGGGGTGTGCATATAAATAGTTCTTACTCCTGGCTAAATCTTCATGAAATGATGGTAATAATTTCAGCCAGAAGTTAGGTACTGCATCTGGGCCTGGGGGTTTCCAATTAGGAGCTTTTCATAACTTCTCCAGCTGTTACTTCATCCAATTTCATATCCTGTACATTTGAACTTCAATCCATTTAGCATCTTATGTTCCACAAGATCTATCTATTTCTTCACTTTTTGGTGGTGGTTCATTACTTTTTGCGTTGTTTCCCAATTCTCTATAAAACTTTTTTTTTTGGGTCAAGAATAAATTCCTTATTTTCTACTTTTCCTTTATCTACGTATCTTCTAAGTTTTTCTGCCTATGCTGATATTTTTACTTCATTATTTTTGGGTGGTGCAGTGGCTAACATCTCCAAACAGCAAGAGGTTCATCGGTTTGATTCTTGGCTGGGGCCTTCTCTGTGTGGAGTCTGCATGTCCTCCCTGTGTCCACGTGGGATTTCTCCAGGTACTCCAGTTTCCTCCCACATTCCAAAGACCCACATCTGGAGCATTTCCCCCTGGTCCTCTACTAAAAACAACCTCTGACCTAATTGGACTTTCCTGGTCAACAAATGTTAAATAAAGAAATTTGTGATAGTGAACAATAGATGCTGATCTCTTTTTATACTTTGCATTGCTTTTATCACGTATTTCGTAATATTTTTGTTCTGTTCCCTCTTCTAATGCTGACACTTGCCTTAATTGCTTCCTACTCCAAGTATGAACTATTTTATGTCCTCTTAGGCAAGAATGGAATAGCTGCAGAGATCCCTATTTTTGACTGCTGCAAGATTTGAAGAGCTTCTGTATTAAAATGACTGAGAGGACCATTACCTTTCACTTGCCTGCTCTGTCTAGCTGTGCTAATTGGTTACAGAGGTGGACGTAGATAGCCTGCTTAACCTTTGTTCTTGTACTACCACCAGGTAACTCTGAGACGGAGTAATATAAGAAAAACAGATGAACCACAGAAATGCTCTCCCTTACTAAACAGCAATTATCATTACCCTAAGCCACTCTCCTCAAATACAAAGCAATGTTTATGCCCACTTAAGACTTGCATCAATGGCAGCCACTGTCTGCAATCACTATCTCCTGACACATGCCATACTTCTCAACTGTCCAGATTTTCACAGAATATCCGGCCTCATATTTTTGACTTGTTTCTCACAAAATTGTGGTTTTCTACAGTATTTCCCCAAAAATAAGACCGGATCTTATATTCTTTCCCCCTCCAAAATACACATTCAGGCTTATCAGGAGATGCCTTATTTACACCCCCCCGCACAGCAAACTACATTTATTCATTTATTCATGTACACAAATTGACATTTATTTCGTACTTTTCTGTTATTTGGCAAAAGTTCTAAGTAACACATTAACAGTAGTGTGAGAATTCTACATAAACAGTGCAAGAAACATTTCAACTTCAAAATATCTACACCTTGGCTTTCACAGTGCAATATTTCATGCTTAACAGAAAGTGAAGAAAAATCTCAATACATGTGTATTGGAGGAGGGGAATAAAACTGGAAGCAGATAACAATCCATTCTGTCGCCCCGATAGCGGAAAAGTTATTCAAGTACAGTCATGCCATCTTCTGGAACATTGTCATAAGTCTCCAACCCCTGAATTCCGGCCTGAATTTCTTGCGATTCCATTTCCTGTAGAACCATTCACCCCAATCTGTCATGCCTAGCAATAGAGCTCTCCTTAAATGAGCACAGTTGTCCAAGTAGCCTGCTCATAGTGCATTGGCAACACAGCTGTCAGTGATTTTATCTCATGAATTTTTCACCCAAGCCACCACCTTTTGCAGGCTAGGCTTCACAAAGTTTCCATGCTGATATCTCTCCATTCTATGTTCAATGTAGTCATTGATTTCCAAGTGCAAATGGTCCTTGAACGGCTTGTTTATTGCAATATGAAGAGTCTGGAGATAGGCAGTCATTCATGCAGGAATCATTATTTGATCTATTCTTCTCCGTGCAAGGAATTTCTTCATGTCTTTAATGCGGTGAGTGCTGGCTGGATCCCAGACTAGCAGACCTCTTTCGCCACCTCGCAAAACAAGTGGCAGAATTACATCAACCCACTTCCTTATAACTGCTTGTGTGCACCAGGCTTTTTCGGGTTAAAGAATGTAAATGCCTGAAATATGTTCAATCTTATCTTTCTTGCCCTTAATATGATTAGAGGTGGGGTTTTCTTTCCATGTAGATGAATTGCCAAAATACAGGTAACACATGCACTTTTGTAAGCAGTGGAGGGAATGCAGATTGACGAGGCACCTCTCTGATCAATTGCTGAGATCCTTGGTTCATAAACACTGCAGTTTCATCCATAGCAATCAGTCGATGCCATCAACAAAGGACTTGAATGCAAGTGCAAATTTAATAACTTCAGTATCTTCCAGCTTGAACAGTGTTGATCTTAGAGACAGTTCATATCACTGAAGGAAGCCTTCCAGCTAATGTTGTGATTCTTTGAATTCTTCTGGGGATATTTCTAACTGTGGTGCCATTGCAAGGGCAAATGCTTGAATATCAGCCCTGTGCTGAACCAAAGCCTTTGCTCTTATGTTAGCAATCCATTCACAGAATGTCTTCCAGCTCAGAAAATAATGGTTGCCGACCTGATCCACACTTGCACTTCTTAGCATTCCCCTCGTCAGGCTCTTGACTGAGTTTGTCATGCGCTGCATGCCATTTTGGACCATTCGGAGATCTAACTTCTCTTTGCAGGACACCATCAGATTCTTTCCCTGGGATTCCTCCATGATTCCGTTCTTGTACTCAATAGAATAGCTCTTTCTTTTTGCACTCATCTCATCTTGGGGGGTTAATTGAAGATTTATGAGACTGGAGTGGCAACACAAAATGGCGACGATTAAGAAGACACAGCCACAGCCGTTTATCAAGTGCGCGTGCTTTACGTTCATTGTCTGTACTTTGGTTGGTTAAAGTACACCTGCCAGTGTTTATGGGCCAAGGATCTCAACCGTCAAGTGTGAGTAATTAGGGTTACAGCAAGAATTGTGGAGTACTCCCAGGGAAATAATCTTACATTCTGCAAAGAGAAGAAGTTGGGTGTCCAAATGGTCCAAAAATGGTGAGCAGAGTATGGTAACCTCAGTCAAAGGGTGTCAATATTATTTTATAATTCAACACATCTATCGTGTGTTGTTGACCATCTTAACTGGGGCTTATTTTTGGGGTAGGGCTTATATCATGACCACCCTAGAACAAAATGCTAGGCCTTATTCTCTGGTTAGGTCTTATTTATGAAGAAATACAGTAGCAAATCACTAATTATTGAGGACTTGAATCAGAACTTAATGGCACACATTTGAAGTTTAGACTTAATACCCATCAATAAAGTCATGCTAATGCAAATATCTGTTAGTCTACCAACTTTCTAAGTTTGTAAGAGGACTAGTTAAAAAGTGTCCCTATTTTTGGCCCTTTGTCCAGATTCTCTCTCCAAGAAGTGGAGAGGTATGGATGCGAGCCATTCCATTAACCACTTAAAGGCAAAGGAGCAGGTGTAAAAGCTCTTCATAAAACTTGCATCCAAGACATCTCCTTAAATAACAAACTATTCTATAATCCTTTATTATTCAAGAAAAAATGACACATTTTATTCTACTGTTAGATTTGTGCAGCACAATCCTATTACAATGAGACCTTTAATACTTCAGTTATAAGATACTTTTTTATGGCTGGCTAGTAATCTACATAAAAATTTCTAATTGAATATTTCATGTTTTCTTCAGACTGAATTTATCCTTAAGGAGTAAGGCAAGTAATCATGATGTGAAAGTAACATTTCAAACTTCAGGGTATCACAGTAGTTCCTAGTTTGGATGCATAGTTCTTGTGGTAATTCAGTAAATGTCAGCTCTGACAGATGGGGGCTGTGCTTTTTGCCAATTTCTTCAGAAGTCAAAATGAAGTTTGCAAAGCCTCACTCAGTCTCAGCCATCTCATATGTTGTCATGTGCTCTCCCATAGATATAAAGAGCTATTGGGCATGTATCGGCCCTTAAGAAACCAAACCATTTAGGAAATAGTCCTTAAGCCAAATGTCCCACCTCTGAGGTCTAGGTCTGGCAACATCATCTGTCAATTCTGATTTATGCCAGTTTTCACTTAACTGGTTGCTAGAGAATTATCACCCCAATGCTCTAGTCAATGTGACCTGCACCTGCAAGAGACAGTGTTCCTATCTTCTGAAGTACAAGAGATGCTTTACTCTGGACAAAATATGCACTAAACTGGTGAAGGGTTGCTATGCTAGCTAGATGTTTATGAGCAGCCCCTTTTTATTCTTTGTCTTATTTTTTGGATTATATTCTCTAAACTGTATGATCACTAAACTGCAGAAAAGGTTTATAATATTTCAGTACAGGTAGACATTGGAACAATTTCACTGTTGCCTTGCTAAATATAGGGTTGGTTTTGGATTTCTTTTACACTGAATTAATGTGAGACACTTTAAGTTAGAGTGCTTTCTTGGTTGTTGTGTCGAAAGAGTTATATAACATGATTCATTACAAGGGCACTTTCCTTAGACCTAACGAACTAGTGCCTTCTTGGGGCATTTGCTTTATGCTAAAAAACTGTAATCTTCCTTTGTTTTGAACCCACAGCTTCAGCAGCTCTGACATTTTTATCACAGAAGGCCTTATCTGACTTTTAATGATACCATGCTACTTATGGAAGCTCTTCTACCTCTTCAGCTAACACTTACTATTTTCCGTTTCTCTCAAGTCCTTCCATAACATTCTCATGTTTATGAATCGACTCTCTCTCTCCATGTCAGTAATTTTCCCTCCTGCTCAGTACTCCTCCTCCAATTCTATTACTCTATTTGGACAGCAGTGTATTTTATTTCTTACTTCCGTATATTAGAAATATATTTAAAAAATTGAATATGTATTAGTTGGTGACATAAGCTATCCATTTCTGCAAATTCTTGCCACTTGCAGTGCATACTGTATTCTCGGGTACAATTTATCCTAGTAATTTGTAAATATATTTAAATCTTTTTGTGTTACTACTGAAAGCAGCCTGAACCACACAGTAAGCATGCCAATGTTTTACTCCCTATACTTCAGTTAAGGAGTGTCTGTAGACAGGTACATAGCAAAATCTTAACTGTCCATAAAAATAACCAGGACAATGCTTCTATTACCAAATGTTGAGAATGAAATAAGGCAACAAAGCGATCCCTGTTTCCTTGGGTTCTCAACTGTAGTTCCTTCTGTTATAAGAAGTACGAGAAACCTATTTTAACACTATGTTCCAAAGCTGTCCTTACTTATGTTTTTCCTCACGAATGTCCTAAGAAATTTGTTCTGGGGATACTTAAAAATGCATAAATATATCTGTAAGCAATTTCTGGGTCCATTTTTAGGGCACAAAAATCAACAGCAGGCTCCTATAGGATTATAACTCAGGACAATAAGTTGGTAAAAATCTGTACTTAACATTTCCCATTGCATGAACTTTTATCTAGTATGAAAATCAAAAGGCCAGCACAGTGGTGTGAAATCATTCCCAAACTTTAATAAAACATGTCATCCGAGGCAAAAACAGACTACTTTCAGCAAGATATGAATGCATGTCTGTTACGGAAGAATAAGTAGGAGAGCTAGCTACCCATAGGTGTGATCATTGCCTATAGAAGGTCACTTAATGTGACAGTGACATTACAACCCAATGCTGAAAAGAGAAAAAGTGGTCATGGATGGACCATAGTCAGTAATAGAGTGCAAACATGATGCATTTATAGAGCATTGGTGAAGTTTCTTCTTGGTCTGTTCATTGTATAGTGTCTTAAAATAAAAATGTAAATATATGTAAATGAGAACATGTCGGCTCTCATCCTACAGTAAATTTCAATAGACACACCATCAGAGTTCATGCACTCATACTTGTGAGCTACAAATGTGCTAAGCCTACATTTTTGGTTGTGTTGCAGTGACCTAATCATTTATATCAGTAAGCTATCTGATGCACTGCATTTCAAAAGTCTTGAAGATGACAAAGTTCTTCATGCCAGGGTTTTTTATTTGACCATGTAGTTGATATAGTCCTATCTGGTCCCACTACTTAAGTACTTAATGAATTCAAGATATATGCCCATGGATACTAAATACAACCATGGTAAATATTAGTGTATGAGAACATGTACAGATACTTCAGATGGCTTAATCTTTGGTATTGTAAGGATTAAGCTTTGACCTAATGCTGGTTTTCACAGATGTCAGGGCATACAATGGTGCTGGGGTTCATTGTAATTCATTCTAGTCTTCTCAGTGACATATGGAACAAGTTGTTTTGAGTATGAGACTACTGCTGTGGACTCATTCCACTACATCATTATGTTCTATGTGCAAAAAAGTTTCACTTCTACAAAACATACAGGAATGCTGGGTTCATCTATTGAGTGACCCTCATTTAAGCACTTTATGTTCCTTCAAGTTCTGCTACCTTTATGAACAGTACACTTATCCAAGTACAAATTCAGACCATGATTTCAAGTTACTGAAATTTCATATTTTCATTCATTAAATGTTTATGTATTTTTTGCTCAAAGTTCAGTGTTGTGACTGATGGGACTTAATGTGAGTGTGTGTAATCAGATTTGTTGAATGAATGCATTAGGGATATTTGTAAGTGATGGTTTGGTAAAAGGAATATGAAAGGGTATATTTATTACCCAAAGCTTTGTTTCAGAAATACAACCTTACAGATCATTTAATTACACTCGCATGTATGCTTCTATAAAACTTTTTTTTTATTGCCTTCAATAATTATTGATGTCTTCTCTTTGTAGAACCTGTATCATGACTAAAGCTACAAAAGGCAGTGGAAGACACACGAGTCTGCTGTTCATGTCCTGGAATGGAAGAAAACTCCTCAAAATACAAGTGTCACAAGAAATCATAGTTCCATGTAAACTGAGTATTGTGTGAATCCATTTTTCCTTCAGCATTGTTGATGGTAATGATTTCACAAATGTTGCTTCCTCTAGTAATATTTCTGTGATGTATATATTGCTTAAATAGTAAACATTCAATCCTTTACATTTTTGTTTAGTTACATGAATGTTGCTGTACCAATGTTTTCTCTTGCCCTAATGGCCTAGGTCAGTCACCTGGTAAAAAAAATAAAACATAAGCTAACTGCATTTATGCATGTGATAATAACCATTTTTAGCAATAAAGATTTGATTTCTGTCTGAAACCTGTGACTGATGTTTTATTTTTAGAGCTGCTCAATGTACTGTAAAATAAGAGTGAACAGATTCCTCATATAGAGCACTTTATGAGTACATATGCATTGCTTGCAGTGTGTCTGCCAATTGTGTACGTATTTATCACAATGTACTTCTATTAAGAATTTCTAAGGTTCTAAGGTTCAAGTCCATGGAACATGTAACCCCTGTGTAATTTTTCTTGAAAAAATGTAACATTTTCATGAGGGCTGGATCAGAGAATGCGTTGTAGATCAGGTGTAAGTCCCCCTCGTAGTAAATGATATGAGATGTAGTGAAGGGATAGGGCCTTTAGTCTGCATAAGATATGTTTTATGCTTTATATTTTTTAAGTGAGGAACCTCTCACTCAGTTGGTTTAACTGCCTGGTTAGGTACATGCAGAAAGGAGCATCGTACTCTATTATGGCCCTGATGAGGTCTGAGTGAAATGGCACTATGATGTCCTTTGATCTTGATGCCATGCCTTCACTTTACTTGAGCCACACAGGATTTCCTCACTACTGTAGCTACCTGGTTGTCAAAGTTTAGGTTACTATCTGGGTTCCTAAGTCCCTTACCATTCTTTTATACTGATCCCCACCAGGATCATCTTCCTTTAATATTGTCATGATTGCTAATATTCCTTTCCAGAACCTTTCTTCTAACCTTATCAGATCCTCTTTTCTTTACAGTTGCCTCAGCCTAAAAAAATCCTGCTCACATACTCCTCTCTCAGCTACCTACAGATAATTCTAATACTTTCCTCTTTGCCTGGCTCCATTTCTTACCCAAGACTAAACCTCAGAAATCATCTGTATCCTTACACTTATACTTGCACTTGTACTCATTCTTCTGGATATACTGATTATATTTTGATTACTAACTAAGTCCCCTAATATAACAGAGTCAGTTTTTTTCTGCAAGTTCAGTTTCTAATTAACTATTTAATTACTAAGAGTAAGTAAATCTCTAAGAAACTATGTATTATCTTACTGGTGTTTGCTTCATTTTTCATTATCCTGCCATTTCCAGTCTTCTAGTTCTTTCCCCAGGCAACCATTCCATATTTTCATTTTCTGTTTCTTTGCACAATATTCATAGCAGTTATTTATCACTTGATATCCAACATATCCCATCCTCCACTCTTCCTGTTGGCCCTAAATATGTGTTTTCCAAACATATTTTGTGTCTTTTCCATGAAAGCCTATCACTCATTAGTTGGATATTTCAAAAAAGGTTAGAGAACTAATTTGTATGTACCTCCCTCCATATAAGACATGTAGGAGAATCAATGTATGAAGTGTTTCTATTTTTCCCCAAGTGTGCAAATATACTTAACCATTCCCTTGACATATTTCCTATCGTTGAAATCCAACATGCTCATTTCTGACATCTGATTTTACTTTACTGATTTATAGACTGTATGCCCTCAGTACTTTACTCCCTGAGTTTACAAGAATTTCAGTGCTTACTTCCAGTTTTTTGTACTTAGAAGAGAATACGTTAAGTGCTTGGCATAGTAATGGTGCCCTGATTCTTACCCAAATCTTCTGAATATCTCCGGTTCACCTAGAATTTGCATAGTAACATCCACAAGCAGTGCCATATTATCATCTGAAAATTCCACTTCATTTTCTGTTTGCTGATCCAAGCAATTATTCCTTATTCATTACACAAGACATTCATAGATAATTAAAAATAGACTAATGAAAGAACAGCCCTATCATGTCATTTTCCTAATACTGTTTTGTTTTCTAAATCCACCATTAATGTATAAGCTATAACTCTGGGACCCTATAAAGGACTGTAACTCCCTTTTGCCTCTTACCATCTCCAATTTCCTCTGTCAATGTATCTATCATGAAGTCTAGAGAACCATAATCAAAGGCATTCTAAATCTCAATTCACAAAATTTCTACCCCTTTTCTCAACCCACTGTATAAACTTCAAAGGTATGCTAATCATCTAAGAGCTATCTACACCGAAATCCCACTTGTTCATCACAAAGCTATCTGAAAAGAACATTTTCCAGTCTTTCAGTCACAACAAGAAAAGTATTTCTAACTATATTACACTGAGATATGGGTGACATTTTTCATATTGGTGTCTTTCCTTTTTTGTTTAAATAACACTACTGCTGCTGTATCTTCTTCCACAGATTTGATTAATCTCCCTTTGTCCATAACGTCATTGAAGGTATCTGACATTGTACTAATCCCCTTAAAAATCCACCCTTTTACAGAACTCAGTGTGGTCCACTAACTTTACCCACATCACTTCCATGTTTTCTATGGTAAACCTTTTCCTTGCTATTCCTGTTAGAACAATATGTATTAATGTATGTGTTTAGTGCTTATTAGAAGCTAAAAGGGTTAACACATTTCATTCTATTTTATGTACAGCTTAGTTTTGTGTGAAACTAAAAGATGCTTTTCTAAAATGACAATATTCTTTCTGAAAACTGCAAGATGCACCCTGACCTAGTATTTGCTAGCACAGCAAACTTCATGTTTATGCCTTTTGGAAATATACTGAGAAACAGGTGATTATCTGCTAGGTCAGGAAATTAATGAATAGAACAATACTGTTTTCTATAATGTTACTGAACTTGAACAATTAGCTCTGTTCGTGTTATGAGAACATGCACAGCTGCAGAAGAACTAGATACAGTCAAACAATGATTACTTGAAGAAATGAAGTATAATCTGTACTTGCTTTGTGATCAAATTAGCCATAGTACCTTGAATGGTAACATTGCATACAGAGAAGTTGTATCTGACCGGTGGTCATCAAGGTCATCAATTCTTCTTTGGCAAGTCTGATGATGTCAGTATCCCACAAATACAGCAGTGGAAACAGAGCTCCCCAGTAAAGCATATAGTGTGTTATGTTAATGTGTATATTTCTAGTATTATAACATAGTTAAGTAAGGATTTGAATCCTGCAATTGCCGAGTGGGTATGGGAGTGTATGTTTGTGTGTGATTTCCGTTGAGAGGAATACCCTTTTTGTAGACTGGTAAAACACATTAAAAGAGGTAAATTCCTTTTGGGCAAGTCTGATGATGTCAGTATCAAACAAATACAGCAGTGGAAATGAAAACTTCCATTAAAATATATAACGTGTCATGCTAATGCGTGTCTATCTAGTATCATAACATAGGTAGGTAGGAGTTTGATTCTTGTAATTGCTGAGTGAGTGTGTGTGGGGGTGTGCGATTTCATTTGAGAGGAGTGCCCATTTTGGAGACTGGGAAAACACATTAAAAGAGGTAAACTTCTCTTTGGCAAGTCTGATGATGTCAGCATCCGACAAATACAGTAGTGGAAATGAAAGCACCCAATAAAGCATATATCGCTTTGTGTTAACGTGTATCTTTCCAGTATTATAACATAGTTAAGTAGGGGTTTGAATCCTGCAATTGCTGAGTGTGTGTGTAATATTCATTGAGAGGAGCGCCCTTTTCGGAGACTGGGAAAAAAAACTTTAAAAGAGGTAAATTCCTCTTTGGCAACTCTGATGTCAGTATCCCACAAATAAAGCAGTGGAAATAAAAACACCCCATAAAGCATATAGCGTGTCGCATTAATGTGTATTTTTCTAGTATTATAACATAGTTAGGTAGGGGTTTGAATCCTGCAATTGCTATGTGTGTGTGTGTGTGTGTGGTTTCCTTTGAGAGGGGTGCCATTTTTTGAGACTAGGAACACATTAAAAGAATTAGATTCCACTTAGGCAAGTCTGATGTCAGTGTCTCACAAATACAGCAGTGGAAACCAAATTCCCGAATACAGCGTATTGCACATTGTGTTAATGCGTATTTCTCTAATGTCATAACATAGTTAGGTAGGGGTTGGAGACGGAGTAAAACACATTAAAAGAGGTAAATTCCTCTTTGGCAAGTCTGATGTCAGTATCCCACAAATACAGCAGTGGAAAAAAAAGCACCCAGTAAAGCATAGAGCGTGTTGTGTTAACGTGTATCTTTCTAATATTATAACATAGTTAGGTAAGGATTTGGATCCTGCAAGTGCTAAGTATGTGTGTAATTTTCTTTGAGAGGAGTGCCCTTTTTGGAGACTGAGTAAAACACATTAAAAGATGTAAATTCCCTTTGGCAAAGTCTGATGATGTAGTATCCCACAAATACAGCAGTAGAAATAAAAACACCCGTTTAAGCATATAGTACATTGTGTTAATGTGTTTCTCTTTAGTATCATAACATAGTTAGGTAGGGGTTTGAATCTTGCAATTGCTGAGCGTGTGTCTGATTGCTTTTGATAGGAGTTCCCATTTTGGAGACTGGGAAAACACATTAAAATAGGTAAATTCCTCTTTGGCAAGTCTGATGATGTCAGTATCCCACAAATACAGCAGTGGAAATAAAAACACCCACTAAAGCATATAGCGCATTCTGTTAACATATATCTTTCTAGTATTATAACATAGTTAGGTAGGGTTTGAATTCTCCAATTGTTGTGGGGGTGTATGTGTGTGTGTGACTTATTTTGAGAGGAGTGCCCTTTTTGGAGACTAGGAACACATTAAAAGAATTAGATTACACTTTGGCAAGTCTGATGATGTCAATATCCCACAAATACAGCAGTGGAAACTAAATTCGTCAGTAAAGCATATAGTGCATTGTGGTAATGCATATTTCTCTAGTATTATAACGTAGCTAAGTGGTGGTTTGATTCCTGCAATTGCTAAGTGTGTGTGTAATTACCTTTCAGAGTACCACCATTTTTAGATGACTGGATAAACACATTAAAAGAGGTAAATTCATCTTTGGCAAGTCTGATGATGTCAGTATCCCACAAATACAGCAGTGGAAACACAAACACCCCATAAGGCATATAGCGCATTGTGTTAACGTGTATCTTTTGAGTACTAAAATATAGATAGATAGGGGTTTGAATCCTGCAAATGCTAACTGTGTGTATGATTTCCTTTGAGAAGAGTGCCCTTTTTGGAGAAAAAGCATATAGCGCGTCATGTTAATGCGTGTCTTTTTAGTATCATAACATAGTTAAGTAGGGGGTTGAATCTTGCAATTGCTGAGTGTGTTTGTGTGGGGTGTGTGTGTGATTTCCTTTGAGAAGAGTCCTCATTTGGGCGAAGAGGTAAATTCCTGTTAGGCAAGTCTGATGATGTCAGTATCCCACAAATACAGCAGTGGAAATATAAGCTCCCAATAAAACACATAGCGTGTTGTGTTAATGTGTATTTTTCTAGTATTATAACATAGTTAGGTAGGGGTTTGAATCCTGCAATTGTTGAGTGTGTGTGTGAGATTTCCTTTGAGAGTAGTGCCCTTTTTTGAGACTGGGAAAACACATTAAAAGAGGTAAATTCTTCTTTGGCAAGTCTGATGATGTCAGTATCCCACAAATACAGCAGTGGAAAGAAAAACACCCAATAAAGCATATATAGTGTGTCGTGTTAATGTGTATTTTTCTAGTATTATAACATAGTTAGGTAGGGGTTTGAATCGTGTGTGTGTGTGTGTGTGTGTGTGTGTGTGTGTGTGTGGTTTCCTTTGAGAAGGGTGCCATTTTTGGAGACTAGGAACACATTAAAAGAATTAGATTCCACTTAGGCAAGTCTGATGATGTCAGTGTCTCACAAATACAGCAGTGGAAACCGAATTCTCCACTACAGTGTGTAGCACATTGTGTTAATGCATATTTCTCTAATGTCATAACATAGTTAGGTAGGGGTTTGAATCCTGCAATTGCTGAGGGGGTGTATGTGTGTGTTTTCTTTTGAGTGGAGTGCCCATTTTGAAGACAGGGAAAACATATTAAAAGAGGTAAATTCCTCTTTGGCAAGTCTGATGATGTCAGTATCCCACAAATACAGCAGTGGAAATGTAAACACCCCCCCATAAAGCATATAGCGCGTTGTATTAACGTGCATATTTTTAGTATTACAACATAGTTAGGTAGGGGTTTGAATCTTCCAATTGAGTGTGTGTGAGATTTCCTTAGAGAAGAGTGCCCTTTTTGGAGACTGGGAAAACAAATCAAAAGAGGTAAATTCCTCTTTGGCAAGTCTGATGATGTCAGTATCCCAACAAATAATAAAAAAAGAGGGGGGAAAAAAACAAAAATTTTCCCCAAATTTTTAAAGGCCCAATAAAACACATTGGGTTTTTT